>NC_047146.1:10951570-11251570 GCF_009829125.3 Periophthalmus magnuspinnatus
GCAATGTGTGCACATAAAGAGATGTTTTTGACAAAATGATTTTAGAAAAATTATCTTACTCCTGCTATCTGTTAAAATATAATAAAACTTTACCTTTTACATGCCTCTTTTATTGTAAATTGTATGAAATTAGTGTTAAAAAGTATATTAATCACAAATGTATGATGGCACCATTGTCACAAAGTATTTCATAATCCCTGTTAATAGAGTTAAAATCTTTGATCTTGTTACAAAATCTCACTAAATTAGACTAAAAGGACATTTAGCTGTTGAATCTTTAACAATTATTTTATCAGGCAGAACATAAATAACAATGTTGACCTGGGAGCAATGTGAAGTTGTGCAATGTATAATTAAGTATTATTGGGACAATCCTTTTGAATGTTTTGTTAATTCTTTCAAATAGAAAGCGCACACTATTATATAAACTGAAAATGTTGAATGTTCATTATTATGTGTTAGGGATTAACGCAAACATGTCAGTATTAAAGTAGTAGCTTGTGTGGGTGTTGAACTGTGAAGAGTACTTGTTTACCCAGAGCAGAATGAAGGAAAGGAGACCTCCGAAAAATCTATTGTGATGTATGTGAATTTATTATACAGAACATGTGCTACGGACCCAGCAAGATGCTTTGGGGCCCAGAGTTTTTCTGTTACATCCATGATTATTGTTGATGATAAAGTAATTTATGGTTGAATACACATCCCTTTTGACTATTGTAAAAAACATATACCGGTATATATGTTGGCAGAGAAGGTATTGAAATCTGTAAAACCTTTGTTTAATGTAGGTTTGGCTAAACTCAGACACATCAGCCATAAATTAGGTGAAAGCAAAATGTAATCTGAAGTTCGAAGGAAAATTATGGAAAATTCTGGCCTGTTCTTCACCTCAATAATTCTAGACCAATACTAGTTTGTTATGATGTCACGTATACTTCTGAAAGTTAAGAGAAAAACTGTACATAAACCGAACACTAGATGGCAGGCTTTCACTTATAGATGGCCAAAGCCTTTTCTATAACAATGAATGCAAAATGGTTCACAGGCTCAGTAACATCCAGCCTTACCTATGAACCACTCCACACAAGCATTGGTGAAGACAAATACGGTGTGAGTAGTTTTAAATTTAATACTCCTTTCACGCAAGGCGATTATCCCCGCAAAGCGTGCCTCACAGACATGATTGTGTTAAATTGGTTGAAAGGTAATAATTACAGTTGTAGAGATCACAAGGTCATGTTTCTTTGACCTCTTGTTAGAGTTACTTTGAACTGCATCGAGTCTATAATAAAACTGAATGAGACACAATAACCCACAAAAGTACCGTTCGTGTCTGCGAGGGAGTTTGGAGTAATTAGAAAAGTATTGATGTTACCCCACAATACCATTAGCCCCCAGTATCTGTTGCAGGCTTATTATAGAGTTCACACTCTCAGCGCTTTTCACACTGCTGCAGTGTTCGGGATCCTTGGTATACTTTTTCAGACTCGTAACCAACAGGGCTTACTTGGGTACCCTTGTCCCACCAGCAACTGCATATGTGGGCTTATGTGTGTTTAGGGAGCCATGGAGAGTACGCCCAGGAACAGCTGACAATTTATGCTGAGGGGCCCCCACATTCTCAGAGGCAAGAGGAGAGAGGAAAGGGGGGTGTAGGGGTGAGAAGGAGCGGACAGTAGGGGAAACGGCGAGCGCGCAGGGGGGAGAGGATGTGCGGCGAAGGAACACACTCTGGGCCCAGGTTTCGAGAATGAGACGGGGCGAGAGGGGAGAAAGGGGTGGCTGTCTTGTTTGGAGCTTGTCAGCAATTGCTCGAGACAAGCTTCCCCTCCATGTGTGAAAGCTACTTGGCAGGAATGCTTGGACCGTACCAAGTGTGCTGAAACCAGAGGGGGGTGCGCGCAACCACCAGAGGAACACAGAGCCTCGGATCGAGGAGCCAGGGAGAGTGTGTGCGTGCGTGTGTGTGGCTCAAGTAATCCTTCTACGTTGTCGGCGCTTTGATGGTGTATCTATGTGGCTGTGGGTGTGAATGGGACCGGGGCGAGCAGTCTGTATGGATATGGGCTCACTCACCCCGGCAGCGGCAACAAAAGAGTGGGAGTAAGACACCCCTGCCTCCCTCCCTGGCTCTCTCAAGAGAAAGAAAGCCAAAAAGGAAAGATGATGAAACCTGAAGTGGTCCTGCAGTGTGAACTGTGTGGATGGTCTTATCTCTGCGTATCTGAATGCGCCAGCAGCGTACTTGCCTGTCCAGTGGAGGCCCTAAACTAATATTCTGTGCGCCTTAACCTTCCTACATGTCTCATGTTATGGGAGCTGCCCCCAGTAGGGGTTGGTATTGTCTTAAGTGTGTATGAGGTCAGTCTCAGTAGCCTGTTGCTCTACATCAGGAGGAATGCAGACTGATGTATTCTTCTTTTCTAATGTCATCATTCTCTCTGCTGCTCCTGAACAAACAAACACAGGCGAATCTATGATACACAATCAGAGCAGACATGTAAACACTTAAAATGAACTCTAGTGTTATTTATCTATTTTAAAAAAAGGGAAACAAACAACTTACTACTGTTCCTGTAAAAGAGGAGAACTTTTCAAAGAGACTCCACCATCTCTGCTCCTCCCACTTTTTGTCCCCTATACTTCCCAATTTAACTCTCTTATTCTCATGCATATCTTTGTTTAAATATTGCAACAACAAAAAAATGTATCCACATCCTTTACATTTGTTGTTTATTGTTTGTCATTGTCTGTGTTATTTGACCACTGTTTGAGAAGCTCATCAAATTTCTGTGACAGTGACATTACAGAATAAAAGCAAGGACTTATTTTTGACATACATAAAATGTCACTTGAAAAATAAGTATTTTCTTTTATTTTGTTTTTATATATTTATTTAACCCTATGGGATTTTACTGAAGATTTTTGATGGGTCACTTGGATTAGAGTTTTCAAAAGTAGGCCTAAAACCCTGTCACTATCGGTACTAAAACTACTATCAAAACTAGATACTCATTTGTGTAGTTACTCAAAAAAGGACAACTTTGGACCTTTCCTCAATAGCTTTAGAAGGGTTTCGATCTATATCAGTACTAGTATAAGGCCACATGGTAATACTAAAGAAACTATCAATCTATTATATAACAAAGAGTTTTAATTACCATGGAATCAGATTTGGTGTTGAGTATTGAGTCTTCCTTTTGAGTTTGACATTTTAGTATCATGACCCCAAATTGGCATCAAAATGACAGCCCTGTTGATGTTTCCTATCAGTGAGAATCTAACTGCAGATTTATTTTCCCAAAGCTCTAAATTTAATGTCCGTGTTGTACAACAGTCTGCCACATTTGCACACAAGGGAGAGATGGCTCCTCTGGTCCTTTCACTGCGTCTCAACATCATCATGGCTTGTGGATAGAAAAATACAAAATAAAGCAGCAAAGAAGCAGCATACAATTTTGAATGAACTAGGCCGTGAATAATTGTCTGGATGTCAAAATGTATTGGGGTGAAGGTTTTAATGTAATTGGAGCAGCACTTACAGAGACGATAGTTCATTAATAGAACACAAATGCATGGAATGGGGGCTTTGGAGTCACGTCTTTGCCAGTTGCCACACACCTACGCAGCTTCTACCTGAATGATGCACTTGATGTGTTCATGACCTCATTTACATGTCCCCCTTTGAGGAGGGCTGCACGCTGCAGGAAAGAAGGGACGGGACAAGGATACGAGCAGGTGAATTTTTAGCCAAGAGGTGATGATGAAAACTAGATGAGGTAAAAACTCTTGGGGAGGGGACGGCTAAAAGAAGTGGGCAGGAGAGAAGGCAAAATCGGGCTGCGCAGATGAAAGGAGACAAAAGTTGAAAGGTAAGAGAAGGGCGGAGGAGAGGATGGAGGGATGCACGGAGGCAAGCTGGCAGAGAGAGAGAGAGAGGAAGAGGGAGGGAAGGAGGGAGGGAGAGGGAGGGGGTCAGGCCTGATCTCTGGGGCTTGGAGCACATTAGTATTCATGGGGAAGAGGAGGCCACAGACAGCAGTGTGTGTAACCAGGCAGTCCCATGGCTCTCCGCACACATGCCCACACAAAAGCATATAGATACTGGTTATATATCTATTCTGTTTGAGGTTTAATAAACAGGAAAATTGAAAATGAACTGTAGACAACAAGAGCGTCACAAGACAAGAAGCAGTAAAAGAGTGCAGACCTCCGCCAAGGCATTGCAGTGCCACCCTGTCACCTGGAGGGTTTGATATGCCAATGTCACAATTAAGCCACAGATCCGCCCTCAAAAGATGACTGTGCCATAGTTTTCTTATTGTCCTGAAAATTATATCAAGGGGGAAAAGTTAAATTATTATGCTGTCTTAATTAAAATTTGAGAATGAAAGTAAAGCTGTCCACAATCCTACAATATAAATAAATGTTAATGGTAAAGGTTATGGTCCCTCTGAAAAGTTATCGTAAAGTTTTGTACAGTTTTTGTAAAGTTTGCATGAAAATTTGTATTTATGTAATATATTTTTCATTATTTTCATGGATTTCACTTTCCTGTCCGCATCATTATCAAAACATTTGAGTATTCATTGAGTTTTTAATTGCTATGGCAGCAGTGTGATTCTCATCTCATGTCATCATTCTTAAGTTTGCTTTCGATCTTTTTCTCTTTCTTTTTTCTAAATGTTGTAGTCTGTATACTTAAAAAACAAATATTTAATGCACCAAATTTCATTTCTTGTATTTTTTTGGACCATTTCTGTGAATTTGAGCAATATTCTTTTTAAGTAATAGTACCAGTTTGGTTTGAAATAATTTAGTACTCCTCTTCTGAAGCTTCCTTCCCCTGACTCCTGCTCAATTCGTCAATAATAACACTAGGGCTCTACACGGTGACGTCTGTGTACAGTCTACTGCAGGTGACTCATTTAAAGAGAGGGGGAGGGGTGGGGTCAGCTCTTGGAAGGTGCGTAAGACAATAGAGATTCCTTTGCTTCATGTTGGTGCCACTAAAACACCATGGGTATGATGGTGGCAGGTGGAGAGGAGAGAGGAGCGGCAGCACTCTGGGCCTATGCTATTCTTAGTGCCCTCCTCAGAAATGTGTGTGTGGGTGGGTATTTATCACATTATGGGGACTAAAATCATTTTTTAAAACACAATTCATGGGGACCTGCCTTCCTAATGGGGACAAAATCAGGTCCCCATTACATAAATCCTCTGTCCTGCATTCACCACCTACATGGGGATGGCATTAGACTCATCTTTTTCTTGCATTTACTCTTTTACATATATACATATATCTTGAAAAAACATGTATACTGTAAGGGTTGTCGGTTAATGACACGCTGTGAAACACTAAGATAAAGCAATAATATCTTCGTAGGCACAAGCAGGTAGCATCTCCACCAGAAAAGTTACATAGTGTACCTTTAAGACAGGGGTCGGGAAACCTACACACACAGTAGGCACATGGAGGAATTTTGAAGGACAGGATGAGTTAATAATAATAATAATAATAATAATAATAATAATAATAATAATAATATATCTTCTCTAAGTCATTTAAAGATTATGTTTTTGACAGTTTCTTAAAATGAAGTAGGCATCATTTGGAATAAAATTATGCTGCTGAGAATATTACATTTTAGTAAAATGGCACTAAAAGCAGCAGAATGCAGGGATTTACTTCAGTTTACTTCAGTTTACTTGAATTTTTCTTGAAGGAATTCCCCCAAACCTCCTCTTTTGAATGTATGAAGGACCAAGGAGAGTTTGTGTGATAGTTTGAAAGCATTTTGAGTAATATTATTAATTAATGAGCTGCACTAAATGTACAATATAAAAACTGCAATGTGGCAATTATAAGAAATAAGCAAAAAAAAGTTCAAAGTTCAATATCATGTGACTGCGGCAAGCGGTGGCACACTCGAAGGCGTGAACTTTTCAAAGCGGAACCAGGAGCCAAAAAGTCTGCTAACCCCTGCTCTAAGATATGGGTTAAGTGCTTAATATTGGGGTTTAGGTTAAGGTTAGGCGAGTGCTTTTTGTTAAGTTTACTATGAGTCTCCTGCTAATTCATGTAAGTGAATGCAACGTCCCCAAAAAGCATGGAGACCCAACACATCTGTGAGTGGAGTGGGACCTATCTGTAAACATCCTCAGTTCATCTGGACCAGCCGCCTTTATGGGGACAAAGGTTAGGTCCCCATGGTGTAATTCCTTTATTATCATTAACAACATCATTTAAAGTTATGGGTTAAAATATGTTGCGGTTAGGGATTAGGTTAAGGTTACGGAAGGTATTAACCATGATTAAGATCAGTCTCTCGGAAATTATTTTAAGTCAGTGTAATGTCCCCAAAAAGCATGGAAACCCAACGTGTGTGTGTGTGTGTGAGGAGTGTTGGCGGGCAGGTGGTGTACAGCTGACAGTTGATTTGCTGTGACACCAGACACACCGGCTGCTCTGGACTCCCATGGCCTAGATATCGCAGTCTCTTGGAAGCTCTTAGCCAGTTTCTACAACACATTTAATCAAATCCACACACACTCCAGTTATGTACCTTTCCCCGAGTTCAGATATATCACTTTGGTGTGCAAGCAGGTGGTCTGTAATGATAGTCCTCAAAGTGACAGAGTTTTTCAAGTGCTCTTTATTCTAACATCCATGTCTAATGTATACTGTGCATAAATGGCACAATCAGGTGAATTGGTAAAGCACTTTACTTCACCCTGCTTCTCATTCAGCCACTCTTAAATAGCACAGAGACAAGAGGCTAGGGTTGAGGGGTTGAAAGTGTTTTGCCCAAGGACACTTCCAATATATAAATGGGAGTAAATAGGTTTGAATTGCCGACCATGTTGATGATCATTCTAAGTAACAACTAATGGACAAAGATTTGTGCTGAAATACATAGTGTAGACAACAAAAGACATGCAGTTGACTAGTCGTATGTGAATTTAAATTTAAATCAAAACACTCACCAAATCTATGCAGTACGTTGAGAATCTCAGATCTCAGAAGCTAAGCAATTTGGGCCTGGTTAGTAAAGAATTGTTTCATGAACTTTGAGCAAATGTGATCACTTTTTTTTACTTTAAAACTTACACACAAGGGCCCTAAATGGAGCCCACTGCACTGAGATGACTCGAGACCGATACAGGCTCGACACGCCCCACGGTAGGTATGTGTGTTGTGGGTTAAATCTGGGTATCCAGAGGTAAAAAAAAACTGAGTTAAGAGCTGCCATGATCTCCGTTAGATCTAGGAAGTGTCCTTAGAATCAGAATAAGAAACTTTGTTTGTAGTTCGGCCTTGCTAGCAACAAAGGGCGCTAGCAAGATACTTCATCCACCTTGTCTGTAGAGGTAATTTAGGCTACTTTTCTGTCTTAATTTTGTAATAAGTTCTCCCTTTGATGCTGAAGATGACGGGTGCAATTCCCTATGTGACGCCATATCCAAAACTCCAACTGTGCTGGTTCCAAGCCTGGATAAATAGAGAGGAATGACGATGTCATGTGGGGGTTCATTTGCAAAATTACCCATGCGAACTAATGCTGAAAAGGACTTGTTTGAATTCCACAAGCTATTGCTCCTTGTTACTAGGCAATAGCACAAAGTAATATGAGCAACAACAAATAATGGACACATAATATGCTTGAAAAGATTTCAGGTTTTGTGCATCTCTTTTTGATGATCTCTAATACCCTCCATACTTATTCAAAATGCCTAGCCCATGCAAGTGTGTAAAAACCCTACAAAAGAGGGTAGAAAACTGTAATGGGAAAAACCAGGGGAGACAAATGTGGTGATAAACAGGCAGAGAAGAGAGAGATGGAAGCTGAAAGAGGAAGATTGAGTGCAGGCAAAGGAGGCAGAGATCCCATCATGTAAACAGTCTAAAGCAGCGCGCCGCATCGAGATGGAGGAGGCTGTTGCCATGGCGGCAGAGGCTGCATCCTTTTGTTAAAGATGTCACTCAGGGGGAATCAGGGCTAATGAGGAAGGACTTTGCGCCTCGCCTCTCCTCGCCTGCACGCTGCCTCTGCTGTGTGTATGTTTAGTCAATGTGTTTCTCGGGCAACGCGCTCTGCTGGTATTCTGGAGTGTTGGAAGGCATAATGCTCTCAATTGAAGAAGCACAAGAAAAGAGGGAGCTGATAGTGGCACGGTTAAGAGCCCCTGAATTAAAAATAGACGCGGGTTTGAAGTCAGGCAGAGGTTAGCGTGTGGAGAAATGTCAATGTCATTGGGAAGAAGAAGGGCACAAAAGCTTGAACTGGAGACGGCTGTGTGTGTCAGTGAACTCCTCTGAGACCATAGACATAGAGGGCTATATGTGGCTCATGTGTGGCGCTGCGTAGGTGGTTTGTTCTCTTTATCTCACTGCAAATTAGCCACGAATCAAAGGCAAACAGGTTTCATTTAATCCCAGCCTCTCTTGTCTGTCTGCGCCTCTCTCTATTCCTTCTCTTTCTCTCCGTCCTCGGCAAACAGCCTTGAGCCTCCCACAGAGTGAATGCAGACATCTGCCCGCACTTTCTCTCCATCTCTCTTTTGCGTTCTGTCCTTTTTCTTTTTGCAGTCCGAGAAGCAACAAACGCATACACACACACACACAGTGCAGTTGTTTGGCTGTCAGCAACACCATCATGGATACCAAAAAGGTCTTAGTGCCATTTTGCCACTTCTCCTTATACTTGACTTCTATCCATCCTATCTTAAGGCTTCTATAGACAAGGGTAAATAATGTGATCTATAAGGTTTTTAAAAAAAATTCCACCACTCTGAGAGGCGTGACGTTAATCTTTTATTATCTGCTCTCTCATTCTTCCTCTGCCTCTTTTCTTATCTCCTTGGCAGACCCCTCCCTCTCCCCTCTCTCACTCCTTCCCTCCAACCCGTCCTTGCAGTATTCTAATGATTCATATTTCACATCCACTGCCTTTTCATTTAGGCTGTCTACACCGCTTCAGGGACAGCTACTCACGATCTTAATTGACTGAGGAGATATGGAGAGGCGGGCTAGGTGGCAAAAGGTAGAGCCAGTGCCAGTTATGATGGAAGAATAAACAAGGCAAATGTGCACTGGCGAATGAGAAGATGCTGCTTATTTATTTATACAGATAAACAGTGTGTAAAGTATACATTCAAAATGAGATAAGAGGGACACATTTGTTTTCATGGAAGGGAGCAAAATGTGATTCTACTACACTGCAATCTGATGGCACAGGCCCGTACTATGCCCGTGGATTGGTGCAGGACACATTTGACCAATGAAAACAGTTCATGATATTATAGCACGTTTGGTGTCATTGTGTTTTTAGAAACATTAATATGTTTATAAGTTTGATATATTTCATATATGTTGGCAGTCGATAATGTAGTACTGACAGAAACCCAACGAGCGCCCATTCTGAACTCTCATGCCTGCTTTGAGTGACTACAAAACATCAAAAATAACCAGATATAAAACTATAGTATAGAATTAAATACTAATTTCAGTAAGATGTACTGTAAAAATCACATAAATGAGACCAAATCTGACCATTACAGAATAGTTTTAATGTGGTCTTGAACAAAACTAATAGGTTATAAGACCACATGGCAATCTTAAAGAAAGTATTAGTTTGCATTGAAAATTGCATTTTATTCACTATTTTTTTGTTGTTGTTTTTCTTCTTTCATCATCAGTATGAAGTATTGAGCCTTGAAATCGAGTTTGAATTTTTGTTTTGTGAAAATATGATTATCTTGAAGCTCTGACAACAGAGACAGTAGTGTAGCCTAACTGAAAGTTGAAGGCCATGCCAACATGGCTGTTCAATTCTTATTATCAACATCCTGTAGTTGTGCATTGGGCAAGACACTTCACCCAAGAGATGAGAGATGTGATCTGATTGTGTTGTCAGTGTTGATTGCTACCTAAAGGCCGATATTACTATTGATATTATTTATCCTGCCTTTAAACTAATTCATAATCAGTAATTATTAACAGTTATCAAAACAAGAATAAAATGAAAGCTTTTTTAAATCAGAATTGTTGGCTCAGTATTCATACTGATTGACATATTTCCATTTTTGGGACATTGCACAATTTGTGTCTCCACTTAAAGGCAAGATCGTGTTCTTACATTTACATACAGCAGGCATATGCAAATGAGCGCACCCAGGGGGACTGCGGAAGGGTGCACACAGATTTCCTCACCACTAGTAATTAAGCTGTTGATTTTTCTTAGGGTCATGGGAGTGACGCAGAGCCAAAATGATGATGTCAAGGCGAGGATGCTCAGATGTGGAGAACGCAGTGGGCTCTCTCTCCTTCTCCTCCCCTCTCCCTCCCCTTCACCCTCCCACCCATCTCTGTCTGTCTGTGCCTCCTCTCCTGTCTTTGATCTCAGCCTCTGTCCCACACTGCATATTAAGATGCCCGGGCCCCCTGTTTGGTATTCTGAGGCGGGCACCGGGATGCCAGTCTCCATATCCTCTCCTCGCTTCTGTGTGAAAGCGAGCAAAAAAAGCCCTCTGTCTGTCTCAAGATGCTTATCCCTGCTAAATGGGTCTGAAATAGCTGGAGAACGGAGCAGTGTGGTTGTGGTGATGTGTGTGTGAGGGGGGGGGGCATTCATGGGGAGGGGAGGGGGAGGTGAGTGGGTGGGTGGTGGGAGGAAGTAGACACACCACAGACGGGTGCTCGCTGCTGGTTTCGTCTTGGGGAGGGGTGAGGCAGAGTGATAGGGCTGATTCAAGCTAGAGAGCATAATTAAACGCTATTATCACAATGGGCCAGTGATACATGCAGTAACCCGCCCTCCCATGCAGGGTTTTTTGGGGAAGCAGAGTGAAGCAAGATTAATAGGCGAAGTGGAGAGAAAGACAGACCGATGTAAACAGAATTACAAAGGCAGAAGCAGTTAGCGCAGTCATCTTTGGGGTTGATGGCTCCGTAGTGTTTGGGATTAACACTATTCCTCCACTCTCCTCCTCTCTCGCCCGCTCCTTCTCCCTTATAAGCCCTGGGGATGCACAGCTTTAGTTAAACTGCTCTATTAAACGGCGCCTGCTGAGAAAATCAAATTATAACTTCCTTTAATCAGCGAGTATCAGTGGCCCACACAGGAGCAGCCGGGCCCTGACAGCACACAGAGAGGAGGAGAGAGAGGAGGAAGGAGACCAGTGGAGACCTGGGGGAGGCCGATATGAACCTGTCTCCCGTCTGCTGCCGTTCCCATGGCAACAAGATAGAGTGAGGGGGAATTATGGGTAGCGGAATGTCTGCATCTATCGTTTCCTCTCAGTAAGCATTCATACAAAAAGATACTAGAGTGTTTAGAAGATTCAGTGTTTCAAAAGTACAGAAAGGAAGATGCATCGTCACAATTAATAGCACAATTGACAGCTATTTTGCTGGTTAAAAATAGGGCGTTTTTACCAGCCAAACACTGGGAGTACACAAATCTGTGATGGCCCTATCTTGCATTGTTCTGGAGTAAATGAGTAAATTTAAGCACCATCTATTTGATTGAATATCTTATCCTTTCTTGCAATAATTAAAATAGGGTCCAAATATGAACTCAAATGTGAATGCAAAATTTTTTATTGCATTTACTCACATTAATTGCCCTTTAAAGGTGCTCTGCGTTATTTTTCTGGTGGAGGGTCTCCATAGAAATGTTATTGTTTTGACTGGAATATTCCACAATATGGCTTTAAATCAATGTTTTGCATTTACTCAATTAAAGGTGTTTTTATTGCTATAGATAACCCTTGGAAAAGCATTGCATTCTTATTATGAGCATGGTCTCTACGCCAATAACTTGGCCTACAAAGGCAGAAGCATCGCCTGCTCGTCTCTATGGTGATGCGTAGGTTTAATGCCGTATGGTGGCAAATTCAAGGCAAAACAATAATATCGTCATGGAGGCAAGCAAGTTTTGGACCTTCTACATAGTGTACATTAAAATGACTATATATGACCAATTTCAACGTGCCATATCCATCCTGTTGGTCCTCCTTAGTCCCATCAGATCACTTTCTTGTCAACAATGGTAAAGTACACACTAACACAATCATAAATTCTTCCCTTTAGGAGGCGTTGTAATCACTCTCGCCTCTGATTAGTCATTAAGAGTCCAGTTAGCCAAATGGCGAGGTGCAGGTGGGTGGGCGCCTGTTTAGATCTCAGGGGTCTGCCTCCACTGGTTAATGATCAGTTAATTAACGTTGTTTCGGTCCTCTAGTTTGTTTACTTTCTCCTGCCATCGGAAAGAGTCAGAAAACACCACTGCAGGGGGATGGTAAACAAGATGGTAGGAAGGAGAATGATCTTGTGATTTCTAAACCAAATTAGATTCATTACCAATCTGGAGACGGAAGTTGTGGAGTTGAATAGACATTGCAGTGAGGCGACCATCGTTATAAAAGATCTGCAAGGCACTGCGTGTCTTGGTTACTCATAGCAACACTGCATACATGATAATAGACTGACTGGTGATTGGTCAGGCTGCCACACTCCGGTAAGTGACCTCAGCGCTGTGCGGGTGAGCTCACTGTCTTAGTATTTTGATAACCCACTCACTGCTGCCTCTGTTATCAACACCAAACCTATGCATGCGAAGAAGAAATAAGAACAACTAAGCAATGTCGGAAGCATAAACAAATCTAATAGCAATGACATTTAAGAGTTCAACTTAAGAGTCAAGAAAGCCAAAGATGATTTGAATACAATATTTTACTGCCTCTCCCATCTCAAGGCTTATCTAGTCTCTTCTGTGTCAACGTGGTGTGTCCACTGCATAAGACTGGTTATTGAAGGCTTAAATAATGCAAATGGTAATATGATAAGTGAGCAGTCAGTGTGTGTGCTCTGCTAACACACAAGACACATAGTAAGCCTGGAGGTGGCACGCACAGTTAAGCCACAAAAGAAAAATTGCTTGTATATTAGGTTATACTTTTTCTGGCCATTATCACTGAAATTAAACAGATGGTTTATGAGATTTTCTGTTTTAGATAAGAGATAACCATGTTAAAATAAAAATACTATTGCTTTTACTGATAACAATTGCAATGTCGATGTTGATTTATTCATTCATTTATTAATTACAAAAGCATTATACATCATTGCCATGTTGTTTATGTTATAATTTGGTGTTTTGGTTCTCAAGATGATTATCCAATCAGAAAGCAGAATGAGCCTCACATGACTCTGATTTGGTTTGACAGTTTCAATGCTGAAATCCAGCTGGTTAAAATCTAAAAGGACTCTCTCTGATCTGAATCCTCACTATTTAAACCCTAGCACCAATGGGCAATCATTTATCAGTGCTATTGCAGCCTCTTCTGCTCAGTGAGGTAATTTTCAAGGTTCTGAGCTCTCATGGTTTGTCCATATACTGAGAATGACAAAAAACTTGTAAGTGTCCTCTACATATGCCCTCTATATATGCAGGTTAAGGCACTGGCAACCGAGATTCAGTTGTGATTGTAGTACCTGTAAGAGTTCACACTACACATATTTAAAGAAAATAGACATGATTAATTAATTTGCAGTAACAAACACTATTTATAAGTTGCTAATCCTGTTTCAAAATGCATTCCCAATGTTATAGTGGTTAATATTTCAGTCTTCCCTAAATGATGAATACGTCTGGTTAAAATCTACACTGTGAACAGAGTCTTGATTTAATACAATAATCACAATTCTAAGCACCGTTCTGTTATAAGTTGTTCAGCCATATTAAGAAGACATTTGCCAGCATTTTTTTTCATTGACGGGCCCATCCCTAATTCAAATGTTATGTTCTTGTTTCCATAGAGTTGTGTGTTAGTCATTACAGAGTGCATTGCTGGGGAGCCAGGACACCGACCTGAAGAGCTTCTCTGGTGTGCATGGCTAATACAACCCCAGTCTGGGAATACTGCCAGTCTACTGTTACTCCACCATGGGCTTTATCATACACACATATGCACACTCACACGGCACACAACTCTGAAGGAGATGAAGGCCAAATGTTTGTGAACAACAGTGAGAGAGAGAGAAAGAGAGAGAGAGAGAGAGAGAGAGAGAGAGAATGAGAGAGACCAGAGAGAGAGAGAGAGAGAGAAAGAAAGGCAGTCTTTGTAGTGTGTCACTGATCTGAGGTAGCATGCACAAACATGCCATGGCCTGCTTGTCAAAAGTCACAAATATGCAGCTCTCATCCCGTGATTGTGTCCTGTGTCATCTAAGGCTATATACAAGAGGTTTCAAGTTAGGCTTTGCTGACATATGCTAAAATACAAGTGCATTTTCAGTGGTATGGTAAAGCTGCACTATGGAGATGTCACTGCTTTGCCTGGAAGGTTCAGCATTAAAGGGGATATAGTAAAAACAACCTTTATGAGCTTTTAACCCTGTTATAATGGCTGTTCTTCATCATTAACTTCTTGAGAGTTGTATTTAGATTGATTCGTGCCTGTTTGAGTAATTCTTTATGATCCTGCATAAAAGACTGTGTCCCTATCACTGTACACATGCCTGTACCTCCTTTGGATTACTCAAAAAAACAAAAAAAACAAAACAACTTTGGGTCATACATGTGGGATTGAAAAATGTCAAACGTCAACAATAAAAACACACCAGCAATAGGCCTCTTATGATGAGAAAATGCCACTATAAAGAGGGTGACACTTCTAAGTTCTGCAATTTTGAACAGTAAGTCAATGGATTGGTTTCTATTACTAAGCTGTTTTAGATCAATGTTGCTGTTTACAATAAACAAACTGTAAAATAATGATCTTTAGTTATGATTTAATGTTAATACCTGCCAAAAATCATATTATGTCTTCATTAAACTTGTAGTTCAAGCACTTATTTAATTATAAGTGTTTTTAATGCTTCCTTTAAAAAACATACATTCTTACTGCATGTGAACGGGCTCACCTCTCCACAGATCTGACCTACAACATGTAATGCAATGTAATCAAGGGTTAATTCTTGTTAGCAGCAAGTCAAATCAACTCAATGGACACTGTTTAAGCATTGTGACACATTACACTCACAACTCTCTAAATGCAGACATGCTCCAGTCCTCAAACAGCCTCTTCAAACCAGGACTGAATGGGCTGAATGTCTACAGTGTGCAAAAACAGACTGGCTTTGAAACAAGGTTCACAAAGAGAGTAGAGCATACACACTCATACACACCATCAGACCAGCAGCTATTAACATGTACATTTAAACACCAATTCATTCAGTCCCTATTTGCTGTGATTACACATTTGGGTTACATTTGAAATGTATCTTGATTAAATATTGAGCAGGACCACTCTCATTTCATGTCCTTAATGTTTCACTCTTCCTCTGAGGCCTGCTATAGTCCTCTAAGTGTGTCGGCTTATGTGCAACGTGTGCGCTTTAGCTCAATATAATTTTATTTTAATAATGGCATCAGTCTGTTTTTAACATCATTAGCTATTTTTCTCACGAACACTAAAACCTCAGCGCATAATAGCTGGTTAAGAAACTGAATTATAGGCATAGAGGGCTCCTCAAACTGCAGGCAGAAATGAAGAGCAATTGGAAGAGCCTGACACGAAAAAGAAACATTACCATGTTTTAGGCAAAAGCTGAGTGATCCTGCTGAGGCCAGGTGAGACTGCCCCACACACATTTGCATGTCCTGTCATGTCATGCAAATACGTTTGTCTGAGCAGAGTCTACTCTGCCTGTATAAGCTTTTAAATAGACTGCTGTTTTCACTTTACAATTATCAATGTTGTAATTATCTCCAGTAGGGGGAGTGCCCAATGTGAGGTCGGTCAAGAGTTGCAGTATTTACTCTTGATTTATGTATTTACTGAACTGGTTCTAAAAGTACCTGGAATCTAACAGACTTTTACTTGAGTAAAATGCTGCTTGAATACCTACATGTTTGTATACTTGCTAAAAAAGTAGAGGTTAGATATTTTTTCTTGTAGGAAAGCTATTTCAAATGTAAATTGTTTCATGTTTGTTTAAATAATTACTTCAAAGATACAGATTTATATTACACCAATTATAGGCTATAGCTAGGCTATATAATACAATTATTGTCTTGTAAAACAACAAGTAGGATAGTGGATGGCTTCATTCACATATTGAATAAGCCAATAACATTCCATCTCATTGAGGCCTGGATCTACTTTGTGATGTCATTTGGTGGGAGTCTAACTGGGAAGTGCTTTTCTTTCCTGTCCTCTGTCCATATGCCTTTCAGACTCATTTTGGTAATAGTGTTGCTCCAATTTCTTACACTAATGCAACTCAACTTTGAACCAAACAGCCTGGTTAATGATTTTAGTATAATTTACACTGCTTCACCCCCACGTGCGCCCTCTACTGGCACTCAATGCGTCCTGTTCTGTGGTAGGAATGCTTAGAAATATTAGTTGAATTAGTTTTAGATCTACTTTTTCCATACGTAGGATATGGGCTTATTTAAGGCTGTAGGTCTGATGTGAAACACAAATTCTAAGATTGAATAGTGAATAGGAATAATGAATAGTCTACACAGGGCCTTTAATTAGCCTATTCTGACAATAAACGGAGTTGCTCAACTTTGACACATATTTTTCCAAAGCTCCATACGATTGTACCATCTGTGATAGTGGTGAACACAGACACTCAGACAGTCTTACACAGTTCATAGACTGTGTACAGTCCCAGTAAAGAGCGCATCACCTGTACGAGCTTTACGAGCTTCATTGACGGACTTGTCCGGCAGCTCCATTCTCACAGCGCAGCGCACATTGCACACAAACCTGACCTAGAATTGCTACTTAGAATTCGGACTGAACCATTTTGGCGCAGCGGAGGGGGGAGACGACAGGAAATCTTGACTGGGATGTAATGGAGTAGGGCCACGGGAAAACGCAGGCGAAAGGGGGGAGACATATTTCTATCATAATGTTACCGTGATAATGTTGTGATTTGATATGAGCGCGGCGTATTTTCGTCGTTTGAGCAAAACGAGGATTAAGTTAACATTACGGGTAAGTGGTGTTTTATTTTCAAATTCAGCCAGAAAGTGAAGGAGCCATGGATCGCCTCCTGGCAACGGGCACACGCGGGTCCTCCTCCCGGGGACATCTCACTCCGGTATCCGTTCTTCTCTGCCTCTGTCCCCGAAGGCTGGCTAACAAACCCACGTCGTGTCTGGCCTGGCAGACAGCGTGCACATTTTAGGCATGAATGTTGTTTTTCCAGTGCAACAAAAGCGGATTATTCACGATGTTTTCGGCATGGTATAAAACCCGCGGAGAAATATTGGTTTTTACCCCATTATACTGGAGGACCGCCCGTGCTTCGTGAAAATGAAAAAGGATACAATGCAGCACGCATGTTCTGCATTCTTCGGGAGTACCACACCGTTGGTATTGTATTTTCTTCATTTCAGATGTTTTTGATATGATTTATAAACGCGTAACGAGATTATAGGCCTCGTCTACTGATTGTTTCGGCCAGCCCTATCATCTACCGTGCGATTTAATTGTTACATTGTTAACCAAAGCGGACAAACTTCCCAATAAACGTCCAGCTAGAAGGGTCTAAATGACTTTATTGAAACAAAAGCCCTGTATATATGTGAATTATGTGTGGATTTGTTTGGGTTAGGCTCGAAGTCGTTGTTCTCGCTCCTAGCCGCCGTCCACTGCCTCCCTCTTCGGGGAAGACTTTGTTTGCGCTGGCCAAGGCTCCATGAATGCAAGTGCTCAAGTCCTCCCTTCCCCCCAGTTCTCTGGCGAAACAGGAACAACTTCTTTTAGGAAAAAGAAAAAAAAAGTTCCTGGAGTTTCAAGCGCCATGGAATTACTTTGTCCGCCAAGAGTTGTCCAGTGAGGCGCTGAGATTTGAGGGGGAAGGCTCGCCTCTGTAGTGCTCTGCTTACGTTTATTTGCAGTTTTAGCTTTGAACGTGTCTGAGTGTATTTTAGGACGACTTCTCGAGTAGGCCCGTGAGTAACTCGTGTGCCATTGTGCTGTCTTAGCTTGGCAGAATCACATACATAGCCTACACCAGAGAGGTGAAAATAATGTGCGATAAAACCAACTTGACCTTTTTGTTATAACTTGAAAGTGAATATCCTACTTTCCAGTGTCTCCAGAGGGTGTCCTCAATGGCCAATGTTTTGAACAAATGTCAAGTTAAGCCTCGTTCAATAGCAGTTTATATGCTCTTCTCAAAATCTGATACTGTGGTCTAATTTTGTACTAAGGTTTCTTGACAGTGGTCATTAGCTGACTATGATGGCTCCTTTTGACTCAGATCTCCTCAATTGCTAGGCAACACTGCTGTCTGGCATTGAACATGGATCTGTTGCATAGACATCACGCACATTTTCTTGCAGTACTTATCTCTTTATGTTTGGTTAGTAAATGCACAATTTCACTCCTTTTCTGTGTATCCTCATCAGCACACATGTCTATTAAAACAATATTCTAGTTACTTAAAAATACTTAATTGAATCTATGGCATCTAAATATAATTTGTCTCACATTTGTTTTGACTCTTACTCTTTTACTGTTAATGTGCCAAATTTTACTAAACCTCTCAAGTTGTTTTCATTGATTTTTTTTCTAATACCAGTTCTTACCCGTTTACATCATAATAAAAGCCATCATGCTAGTGCTGGCTTACAGTTGTAGATCTCCTCTCATTACCTGAAGCTCGTGTACTGAATGAACCCCTGTGTGTTTCAGGTGTGAATGAGCAGTGGCTGTAGCGTGGCGTGAGTGGGCCCGGTTCCTGCACAGCCTCCGTGGCTGCCTGCCTGGGAGGAGTCTAGAGGAGAGCAGACATCAGTGCCCAGGGGAGCTGAGGCCTGCCTCTCCATATGAGGCCCTGCTGAAAGGGCAGGGGGGCTTCTGAGGTAACCCTACTCACCCCACTCTGCCTACCTCTGCTCACACGCTCAACTCTCTGTGCAGCATCACTTTTATTAGGCATTGTGGTTTTTAATTTATTTGCCAGCCAGCAATATTAGCAAAACTACGCAAGATTTCTGCATCCATAGGTATGCGCCACCAGGTCAAATATAATAGTTCTTATAAGTTACCAAGGTACCAAAATACCAATACATATATATTTTTTACACTTAATTCTTAACATTTTTTTTCTTTTATTGATGACATTGTCTGTTGATTTGACACTATCCTGTTCAAAATGTCCCATCTGTACCTGTATTATTTAAATTGCACTTACTTGTCGCTGTTGTAATCAATCCTTTGGTCGCTTCTCTTTGACATTTATTTTTGCACTTGCAGTGATGGGTGTCTCGCATTGTGATTAGAGAAACCTTGAATTGTAGATGAGTTTGACCACCAAACATCTCTAAATGTGCCGTGAGTCCAGACCCAGGCAGCTGGACTTTTGTATAATGTCCAGTCTCATTCACAGATCTGGTTTAGCTTCTATTGAAGGAACCAAGTGTTAACCAAAAACCACAGCACGGCGAAGGATGAGCGGAAGTGGATATTGATGCGAAACAGAAAGGATTTATTTTCTCCTTCAACGACTGGCCTCTCGTATTTCCATGCGTGTGTTTGCTCCATGGCTTTTCTAATTAAAACTAGTATTGCTTCTGTTATGAATGACATGGAACAGTTTGTTTGGTTTTGTTGTGAACAGCACCAGGCTCACGTATATCTTTAGGAGTGATATTTCATCATTCTCTTCACAAAGAGTTTGAAATGGCCAGTTTTATCAGTTTGATACTAATGTACCTGCTGTTCTAAGTAAGACATTCAGTCACAATTAATTAAGGAATTAAAGTTCAGCAGCATAATGACTTTCACCGACACAATAGTACAGTAATTATGTGGTATTCCCTGAGGAGCAGGGGAAAAGGTTGCATATTTAATGTGTGTGTTCATGTACTTATTTAGCGTTGATGTTCCATTTAGTGAATTACATGCAGTCTATTGAAAGATTTGAGATGGTTGTTAAATCATTTCTTTATTGAATGTTTTCTGGAGACTATTTGAGCACAAGATGGAGAGGACCACGTACCAGTTGATATGAAAGTTGTATGTCTTTTCTATTGTGCACATGGTTTGTTAAAATGAGCAGAGGTTGTTGCTGGTACAGGCTGTGGCTCACAAACGATGCACAATCTGTTTTTGAGTTTACCACCAGTGATTGGCAGATGTAGCACACATGCTGATCTTGGTGCATGTTTAAAAGGCTCTTCTTTAAGATGCGCTATGCAAATTTTCTGGTGGGTATGTGTATGCTACCTGCTTGTCTCCATGGATATGTTATTGCATTGCATGGACCGTTCCACAGTATGACACTGAACATATCTATTATGCATTTATTAAATTACTTATGTTTTTATTGCTAAAAATACCTTGAAAAACATGCAATCTTACTGTGAGCGGTCTCGCCTCTTCACAGATCTGACCTGTGACCTGGCCAGATTGAGTCCTGCTTGTCTCCATGAAGGAATATTTGTGTGAATGGAGCATTAAAGGCAACAAAATAAGAAGCAGGTGGTGGACACTCCAACAAAGTTGCATAGTGCAACCTGTAGGCTGGTCTGACCTGCAGTCACCCCCATTTTAAATGTTGAAGGCTTTAGGATAACATGAGGAGCCACGTTCTGGTTTATGCCACTGTTTATCTTCTGTCCAATGGGGTTCAATAACATACTGTTATTCACAATCGTTTAAAGAAACAGATCTCATGTAAAAGCCGTAAGAGTGAAAGTGAGGATGCTCTGAAATGATTACCCACTTCCGAGTGCATTTGGTCAGCTGCTCTGGGGTTGTACCACTGGGCTCTTGTCCGCACACTTGTATAACAGATTTTTCACTTACCTAATTTACCATAGAACATGGGATGCATTTCACAGACCCCGATTTGAATTTGAAGTCAGTTTTCTAATTTTACATTTGAACATCCATCAGCTGTATCAAATCTTTATTAAGGAATCCTTGACTCCAGTTGGTGTAAATGAGATAATAGTTGTAAAAAGAATGTGTTGGATTTTATGAGACAAAATGTATCTATATCTATATCTATCTATATCTATCTATCTATATATCTATATATATATCTATCTATATATCTATCTATATATCTATATATATAATGTTGTTTAAGGCATACTTGGTTTGTACTAACTGTTCAGAGTAAAACTTAGCATACACACTAAATAATGCTGCCACCAGTAAGTATACTCTCTTACCTAAAAACTGTTGACATGTGACACAGGGTGACAAGAGGAATTAATTATTTCTAATTTATCTTACATATTTAAAATAAATAACAAAAGCATATTTAAGGTTAATACACATAGCGTTTTAGCATAAGATTTTTTTTTTTATATTAAATCCTGGAAACTCCTCTGTTTTTACTGCCATTAGATTTAATTTACACAAGCCCAAAACTGATTGTTACAATCTGCAACCTTTGATTTATAATTTGATTAAATGCACAGAGTGAAGTGTAACTATTACAATTATAAAGAACACAGATATCTGTTTTCCAGCTTTAAATCAGTCATAAAGAATAAGATTCTTGTTTTTCCTTGTTGTGTTTCCTTGTTTTCTTGCAGTTCTCTGGTAGTAAAGGTTTCAAAAATGGACAGCTCTCTATCTGCAATAGCGAGGCTAACTATAGAGGCTGTACATATTGGAATTATTTTTATTGTCTCAAATTTAAAAATGCACTTACTTTGAGACATGGTTCTTTGATTCCACTTCACAGTCAGTGCAGTGTGTGAATGTTGTATGAATGAGTGTGTGTGTATATTATGCTATGTGGCCTTATAGTTAATTGGGCAGGTCTTAGCCTTACTCATTGTGTTTAAAATTCCATGATAATGACACACCATTACTAGGGCAACCTCGGGTAACTTGGGGACATAATCTGGTTCCAATAAGTCTTGACTTCCTTATGGTTTAGGTGGATGAAATAAGATTTGGCCATGGTCATTTCTGTAATAGTTGTTATCATGAATGTGGACTGTATGAAAAGTCTTAGTAGGGCACAAGGAAGATCTCAGTGGCCTGTATGGATTGGAAGGGCCCAGCCGTTGGGATTTCCCACAATGCTTGTGGTTACAGGGAGACGTCCTCCCAGCATGAGCAAGGGAGGAATGTGGGCCGAGTGTGGGAGCGACTGTAGTGATGGAGGGAGGGAGTCACGGACCAAAGAGCACAGTCAAGAGAAGGGTCTGCAGTGCACAGGGCAGCACACTGTCTGTAAGCTCCAGGCTCACACCATGGACCCAAACGTTTTGTGTGTTTCCTCTCAGTGTCATCAACAGGACACTCCAAGGAGATAAAAAAGGTTATGTCTGTTGTGTCTTCTTTCATGGTATTGTTGAACCCACTGAGGCACTATATTAGTAAAGGCAGTGTTTTAACAGAGTGTTATTTGTGGTTTCTGTGTGCATGTTCAGAGAGGTAGAGAAAGGGTATGTGAGCCAGTGGAGAGGACAGATGGACAGAGGCAGGAGCAGGGTGAAGTGTGTGAGACTCTGATCAGAGCGGGCTGAAGTGCTGAGTGCCCGTCCTGCTGCTGGAGCTGGCACCACACATGGCAGAACGCCCGGGCGACGCCAGCAGATGTGTCACAAGTGAGTCAGCTCTTTATGTGTGTCTGAGAGAGACAGACACCCACGCTCCCCCTCCGCACACTAAATGTGGAGCATCACACTCTGTGCTTTGCTCCTGTTTTCATTGCCACTTCCATCATTGTGATGGACACACAGAGGCTTCTGTCACTGCCATCTGATCAGACAAATATGACATTACACACATGTCTCCTCCCTGAGGATGGCGGGGCATCATGGTCTGCCACTAGAGGGGCAGATAGACCACCAGCACTTCCAGTCCACATAGCACTTTAGTATGTACTGATACCCCTTAACAAATGCCAGCCTGTAAAACTGACATAAATATTAATTTATCATTATCTGCAATGGCAAACACTGAGACATGATGTGGTGAAATGACTCTTGATATGCTGACCTGATCCAGTCCAGTAAATACTTTTGAATCAGTCCTGATGACCAATGCCAGTACTTCTATTGGGCTGATATGACAATCTGTCAGTCTGGAGCCGTCATTACATTGTGTCATGCAGAACAGTACTGTTCTGTTTAATTCAGTTCTTTCCTCAAATATGGACACCAACAAACACTCTGATTGGCCAGTCTTTATAATCCATGAAAGTTGAATTTGACTAATAGCAGCAAGGTGTTAATTTTACTGGATAGCTTGATAATTAATGACCACTTATTGAAATGGAAAACTATCTCATACTTACACGATTATTTTACATTTTGTTAATTGCAAGCTACAATATTGATTGAAATTAATGTAATAGTAACCGGTCTGTTGACTTCCTATCCAAATCTACAGATCTGGTTTTCTGCTGCTGGCCCCACCTCTTTATAGTGGCAGTTAGCCATAGCAAGAAGTGAATTTTTATTTACATATTTCTTCATCTTAAATTCACCCTCTACACAGCATTAACCCTATATGTATAACTAAGAGTCAGTATTTTTAGGAAGCAAAAGTACAAGCACAGAGCCATGGGCAGTGATCTTTTTTTTTTTGAGCACTCAAACCCTCAAATGCAGGACAATACATGATAGTCAAACCTGCATGAATGACTTAAAGACTGTATGAAAGACTCAGAGTAAGACATGGTCTCTGCATTACCCCTGCATCATTTGAAAATGTTGCCCATTGATTCAGCAAAAGTCCATCATAATAATAGTCATAGCAGTAAATTCTTCCAGTTGAAGTCCATGTCCAAACTGTTTTATTTTATTTTGAAACCTGTTGTTACCATGAAGCCTGCCTGTGGAGGACAAAGAGATAGTCGGGTCTACTTCAGGATCTGTATAGAATGCGGAAAAGTTTTTGCTTTCTTTGTAAATATTTGTACATCTTTTGTGGTCTTAGTACTA
The DNA here is from genome assembly GCF_009829125.3 of Periophthalmus magnuspinnatus. Lineage (NCBI taxonomy): Eukaryota > Metazoa > Chordata > Actinopteri > Gobiiformes > Gobiidae > Periophthalmus > Periophthalmus magnuspinnatus. The sequence continues at coordinate 10,975,525 of NC_047146.1, forward strand.
AAAGCCAGGTTTTACTAGTGTGCTCACTTGTTCTTGTCACGAACGATAAGCGTATTATGTCAAATGTTGCATTGGTGGCGTCACAGCTCTATGTTTAGTGCCACTTTGCATTCCTCACATTCTGAGCGCTGACTGTGAGAGCGGTGTCTGCAGCTTTGGGTGTGTCATTGGAGTGAGCTCATACAAGAGACTCCTCCACAGGTGAGAGGGAGGCTTGCGCTGCACATGACCATTTTCCCCTCACCCATGGATCATCACGCCACTGGACTAAATCCATGCCAATTTATGTCTTCAATGGTTAAAATGATCTTTTTATTCATGTCTGTGAAATTTTTATTCATGGAAAATGAGGACAAGAAACATTTAACTTAAATACTTTCCAAATTTCTTGCAGAAAGCCTTGGCCTTTAATTCGATCCATCAGATGTTTCTGAGCAGTACTTGTACCTCCCATGTTTTGCCATTGCTGTTGTGGTATGTGAGCTAATGCACTGCTGCTGCTTTAGACAGCTTTTTTGGATGATGAGAGAGACGGAGATATTGTCTCTAATACAGCCCTAAACAAATAATGGGCTGAAGGTATTCTTGAGATGGAAGTTGAGCAGACGCAGAGAGCGCTCCATTGTGACTGAACTGCAAAATGGGATTTGCATAAATAAGGCTGAAACATCAGCAGGGTCTTTACAGCCAACAGCAGGGCTGCGATGAGCCAATGAGAATGTGTGTGTCTGTGCACTTTGATACTGCGCTGCTGTAGCAGTCTTCACATTCAGGCTCTGACTCCACTGATTTGCAGCAGGCCAGGTTCTGAGTCCTCTTCATTCACACCTTAAGCCCATCCTCTCTGTAACAGCTCTCAACCGGACAGGATCTACTCTGATCATTGCCCAGCCTGCGTACCACCACTCTTATATAAGCATGAAATGCTCCCTTTAGTGCCTCCAGTATTAGAAACCCCAATTCTAATGTGATTGAACTATTTTGTGCTCACTTTTTATATAGAAACTCATATTTATATCAGAGGCAAACAGCTCCTATTTAGAGCCTCATTATACTGTTTACCCATTAACTCATCAGCAGTAGAGCTGCTCTGGTGTTATGATCCACTGGAGATGGAGGGAGAGAGAGAAATCTGATTCTGATTTCCGTATGTTTGACTTTGCTTAAAACGTCTTGTCAAGTCAATACGTTTTCCGTTACACTCATTATTTTGTAGTCTATAGTGAGTGACAGGTCCTTGTTTGTGAGCTGTGAGCGCATATATTCCTTTTATTAATGTCTTTGTACTTTTGGTTATGGTTTAATTGATGCTTTAAATGGAACACCTTTGCTTTAGCGGTCCCAATTATATTGTGGACCGCACAAACTAATAACTTTATTATAGTGTTGTATCTGTTTTAGAATTAAATATCTTACAGTCAAGAAAAAAGGTTATAAAGCAAAAAGCAACAGACACATACCAGAAATGTGAAACTAGTTATATTACAATCAATTTGAAATTACATATTGTCTGTGTAGCATGTGAAAGCAGCTTGCCTGGGATCCAGAATATACACAATACTTCACAAAGATGTGAGTCTGGTCACCAGTGCATCCCCAGAAGTGAGAGAAATGTGATTTAGTTCAAAATTGTGCTTTACCAATGAGCTCCTTTGTTTTACGTGTGTTACTGAAGTAAACAAATGTAATTGCGCTGTCGTCTTTGAGCCTGGCTTGAGGTGTGAGAGAGGGAGAGTTGACCAGACCGATATCCCTCTGTATAAAAAATACAGAGGGATATCATTCTGAACCTGTCAGGCAAACAAGCAGCCAGACTAGTCTATTAACTTGTTACATGACATTTGTGCAGTAGTTAATTACAAGTTTATACAATTATGCACACAATACATTTATTTTCACATTGATCAGAGAGGGTAACTTGTATCAGTCTTCTGTTTATAGTAAGGCATAGATTTAGAAACACAAGGCCCCTTTGTGTGCTCCACTCATTTGTAATGGTGAAACACAACTGCGGACATAAAGTAGAAGTTGTAAATCACATATTTGTAGACACCGGAGAAACGGCAGTAGGAGGACTCGCAGTATGTTTGTCTGTTTCTCTGACCATACTACCCTCCCCCTTCTCCTCCACCAGGGGGGCGCTCCAGAGCCTGTTAGAATGTGAAGTTTTTGGAAGAGATCCTAAATATTTTCTGGATGAGAGTGTAATTTTAACTGACTGGGCTGCTCTTTTAAACAACATTCTCCTTCAGTTTTCATCATCCCAGTAAAGGAAAGTCACAGATTCACTGATCACTAACTAGACCTCTAGTGCTATTATTTAAGTACTTACCCACTGTGGAAGGCGTTGTCCTTCACAGCATTAAAGACACGGCTGTGTAATACAGCAGCTCTGTGAAAAATATTGTTTTTTCATCTAAATTAACCTTATCCTCTTGATTGATTTTACACATAGAACCTCCCTTTTTTAGTCAGTATCTAGTTTGAATGTACAACAAATGCATGCAGCTGTAAGTCTTAGTACAAAGGTGTGCTATGCTTGGATTACAGTGTTCTTCAGTTTTTTGATGATTTTCCTGCAAATACATTTATGTTTATTTTTCTCGAGTTCACTAACAGCTTTACTTTTAGCTTGTATAAGTTGACTATAGCTACCGTGCTGGCTCTGGGGTTAGTTTAAACAGCTGTCCTTTAGCTTGCACAAATTGTCTGACTGACTCAGGGTGGAGTTGTGTCCGATTGCGCCTCATTTTACTGACTGTTCTTCTCCTCTCTTCACAGTGTGCCCGAGGGCCATTGAAAGCCCCCTTGGGGGAGTTTCATAAACACCCAGAACAAGAGAAGACTCCTGCAGTATTGTAGTTTGAACGCACAGCTCATACTGACACATACACACAGCACACACTACATTCACCACACACGCGCACATACGCACACACACACACAGACAAGGAGAGAGGGAGAATGTTGGAGGTCCAAGAGGAGAGGCCAGCGGCGGCAGGATCAGCAGCGACACATTTCAACAAGAAGGAACGAGGAAAGAAAGACCGGGAAGACGCCAAAGACAGAAACCTCTCCAATCTGGGAAATCCTGTTCAGGGCGCTAGAAACGCACGGGCCAAAGCACCTCTCACAGCACACAGCGGCAGCCCTCACCAGCTCATTACTCCGCCCTGTTCTGTGGTCCTGGGAGCCCCATCAATGCACTCCAATCGGCTCAAGAACTCCCCGTCCACCAACACACAAAGGTGAGAGCAGGTCATACAGGCCAACTCACCCCTGTGTTTATTTATCACACACTGCTCCTGACAACAGACTGTAGGAAATCTAAAAGATCTCTATTGAAGCCTTATTCTTCAGGGCAGAGGAAAACTGTAACCACACTACAAGCCCCTTTTTTTCTGTAATGATTGAATATTGCGATAATTATTATACAGTTAAAATTCAATACTGAGCAACTTGTAACAATATTACAGAGGTAGAAAATGGGTTACACAAGAACATCATCTAGAAAAATAATTCAGGGCTGCTGCTTGCCATTTGGGTGCCTTAAGCAAACATGGTTCGTAGCGCAACCATGCCCCCAGCCCTCCTTAATTATGTAAAAATACATAGAGCTTTGAATTATTAGATAGTATAATCATTTTCATTGAGCTATATACTTTAGACATTTATAAAAACAACTTTGCACATGCTGCAGTGCTAATGTCATGGTTTGGCTCGACAGCTGGACAAAGTTTCTGTAACTTTTTCTTTCTCTAATTGAGTATGAGACCATTTTGATCAACTAAAGACTCAACTGATTCTGGGGGGGGGGCTTAGAACACTTGTGACCCAACTCCTCCAAATGGTGCCCCTGATCTGTCTGTTTTTAAGCTGTGCCTTCTCTACCTACAGTGGTGATTGATAGAAGTGTGCAGAGTCCAGTCCTAAACTAGTTTCGAAATAATAAAGAAGTCAAAACATTGTAGATTTGCTGCATGTTCCATGTTTAATTACAATAGCTACAACTGCATGGTCAAGCTGGTGCTCCTCCAAGATCTTAATGCCCTGTGCACTGCATATGATACTTGTAATGGGAGCAGTGGCAGTGAAATAATTCATGAAATCTGTGTTAAAAAAAATTCTTTACTTGTTTAAGTATTTTGTCATTATTTTAATGGGGTTAGAAAGTGTGTTTTAATCTTCATGCATATGGGAAATTTATATGCCATGACTGCTCTGTGGACAGGTCTGCCACTGCTTTTATTTATTTATTTTTATTTACAGTTACAACCACATTTTGGGTGTCTTGCAGTAAACGCAGAGACATGGTAGTGTGTTCAAATCTTTCAGCATTTGGAATTAATTTAATAGCCCCAAAACAAAACTGTCTATCATCTATTTTAGTAGGAACTTCCTGGTGTGTGATCCCAAGTGGCTCTGGGTTCAGGGAGTCCGCTGAGCTGGGATGTTTTCCCTGCTGACTCACGGCTCTGGAGCCTATGGAAAAGACTCTCATTTGCCAGAGTTCTACCTTTGCCATGGTTTTCAGATGATTATGTGTCTGCCTGGTGAATGCACAGAATTACACTAAGATACATTTGTTTTAAAGAAGATTGTTTTGTATACTTGTGAAATTTGTGTTCTGATGTACAGGAGAGGGAAGGAGACGTAGAGAAAGGAGGTCAGGGTGTGGTGATAGTGCACCCTGCCAGTTGGACTGGTGAACTGTTCTGGTTGCAGCTATGCCTAGATGACTATGGCCTGAGTCTCCTGTATGGTAAAAACAGCACAGAATTTCAGTTGACATTATTAAATTTGATCAGCCATTTGTAACTTTGGATTTTCTATTACTATCTGTTAGCTGTAGCACAGAAAGGGTTTCGCATAGTGTCACACATTGCTATTTTATATTATATTAGAGTCTTGTCTTTATTGAAAATTTTGCTCTTATTAGAGACAAGTACTGGCTGGCACTATAAGAAGTAAGGCCTGACCTATGAGTTTCTGGAAGCCAGTATCGATAAGGCGTTTGACAGTGCTGATAATTGATCTATCAGGCATAAATGGCAACACATCACAGACAATATAGTGCTTTAATTTAACTTCCTAACTTTAAATTCTGTCTATCTTCTGCTTATCCGGGGCCGGGTCGCGTGGGCAGCCGTCTAAGCAGGAACTCCTAGACTTCCCTCACTCTGAACAGTTCCTCCAGCTCCTCTGGGAAGACCCCAAGGTTTTTCGAGGCCAGCTGAGAGACATGGTCCCCTCAGTGTGTCCTGGGTCTTTCCTGGGGTCTCCTTCTGGTGAGGCATGCTTGGAACACCGCCTCAGGGAGGCGCCCTGGAGGCATCCGATACAGATGCGCAAGCTACTTCAGCTGGCTCCACTCGACGTGGAGGAGCAGTGGCTTTACTCTGAGTTCCTCCTGTGTGACAGAGCTCCTCACTCTCTCTAAGGGAGAGCCTGCACAGTTCCGCCTGTCATGAACAAGATCCTGAGATACTTTAACTCCTTACTTGAGGCAGACATTCTCCAATTGTCTGGAAAGGACAAGCCACCTTGCCCTTAGCAAAGGGCCCTGGATTCCATACTCCGCGAACACCCCCAAAGGACACCACAAGGGACAAACAGTCCACAAAGCACATGTGAACTGGTTGGGCAAATCATGAAACTTTGCCTATTATAATTCAATGACTGAATTGTGTAGAGTCCAAACATTTAAAGAAGGTATAACGTGTCCAGGTGTTATAACTGCAAAGTTTTGGCTGCTACTGACTGGCCAGTATTTTGGTGGAGCCCTAATATGAAACAATGTCAACAATATGCTAATTTAATCAATTTTTGCATTCAGTCTTGACTCTCTTCATATAATGTAGTTCTTTTGTCATCTAATTTGGTGTTTGTTTTTGTTTTTCCATGTCTTGCAGCCCTAAACCTAAGACGGAGGTCATGGTGCGATCTCCTCCTGTCATGTCCCCTTCCACTGCCGTCCAAATGGACTCTAAAATGCCCAACCAGGGCAAGCCTGGAAGCACTGGCAGCCAATCACAGCCCTCGCCTTGTGACCCCAAGACGCTGGGCTCTAAAGGGGCGCCAGGTGTGGCAGGAAGCATGGGACTAAAAAATGGCCAGAGCTTGACATCTGGCCCCAGCTCCAAGGTGAAAGTCAAAAGGGAGAGGAGCACCTCTGTGGAGTCCTTTGACCAGCCAGAGAGTGGCACACCCACCAGTGAGGAGAAAGGTGGGATATACAGTTTGAACTCATCATCTTTTACTACATTATGGTGTTATTTATTTATTGTGTGTCTGTGTGTGCCTTCAGAGAGCAGCAGGGTAAAGCGCATGTGTGTGGCAGAGAGGAGGCAGCCTTATAGTGGGGCAGACTGGTGCTCTGGGGGAGAGAGCGATGAAGATGACAAAGGATTCTTCAGTAAGTGTGATTTTAAAAAAAAAGGCCAACATCTAATCATGTGCAATAAGCCTGCAGCTGATTTGCTTGGTTTATAATAACACCTTATAAGGGCATTATTCCTAACAAACAAATCCTAAAGTTTTCCTTGTGTCCTCTTAGACTGTAACAGTGATGTGAAGCCCCAAGACACCCATTCTACCTCCAGTACAGGACTCAGTCGCTCCTCTACACCTTCCCACAATGCTCTGGGTCAAGGCTCAACAGCAGAGACTGCCGGTAGCCAAAAACCAGGCTCAAAGCTTGTATATGTCTTCACTACGGAGATGGCTAACAAGTAAGACGTTTTTCTTCCATGAAAACAAAAGTGCTTTTAAAGTTTGTTTGGCATACACAATACTCATGTACTCATGTTGAGTGTTTTTAAAATTATTTAAATTCACATAAATGTGGGATGGTTGTACAAACACCCAGAGTGGGTCCTTTTACTAAATTGCTGTTCAAATTTAAATGGAATAACTAACAATGTCAATTGCCTGAAGTACATCTGTGTGTCCCTGTCATTAGCAGTGGTTGTTGTCTTTGATGTTTGTTTGCAGCTGCTTATGTGAATGCTGTTAGGATGCTAACTCACTTCCACTCTGCCTCCGCTTTCCCAGTCATAGCCTAAACCCAGTGTTTCTAAACATGTGTGTCTCTCAGTAGGACTTGGCTTTTGGCTCAGATGAACACAGCTGGGAGTTAGATCAAACATGTTCTGTAGAAGGTGTTTGTGTGCAGCAGTTAACAGCTGGTTAACCTTGACAAATCCTCATGACCCTGAGTGTTTTAATTGTCAAAAATTCACTCTATTTTTGTAACTGTATACATTTCCATGTCCTCAGGGCGGCTGATGCAGTGCTGACTGGCCATACAGAAAACATCATTGCCTTCCACATGAAAAACATCTCCAATAGCAAGGACAAGGCTCATCTCCTTTTAGTAAGCACCACATCTTTTATCTTGTAATACTGTTTTACATCAAACTTATTCTGTCTTTTTTCTGTCTATTATCTTTTTTTTAAAGAACAATGCAGCAAACAACCTTCGAAACGACTCCAAGCCTCCCCAACAACCGTCTGCTCATGCCCAAGATCAAAGTCTCCAGGCTGGTTCTAAGCCGTCCTTACCTGGCATGGCAGAGGGAAGCGCAGCTCAGCCTTCAAACCAAGGAAGCCAAACAGGTGTTCTTCCACAAGAAGGGTCATCTTCTTCCGGCATAGAATCCAAAAATCTTCCCGGCAGCAGCCCGAATAACACTACAGCAGCAGTGGACCAGGCTCCAGGCTCCCAAACAGAGGCAGGTCTGAACCCTGCATCAACAGAAGGTCCTGGTGGAGGTTCTGGAGGGTCAGGGCTGACCCCACAACAGCAGCAGCAGCAGCAGCAACAACAGCTGGCCCAGGAGCTGCTTAACATGGAGGCCAACACAGAGGGGCTGTCCCAGGAGCAGCTGGAGCACCGGCAGCGCTCACTACAGACTTTAAGAGACATTCAGCGTATGCTTTTTCCTGACGATCGTGACGCTCCACCACCTGGGCCCCCACAGGGCCATGGTGGACCCCATGATGGAGGGCCTGATGGTGGCTCCCGCCGGTCCGAGCAGGGCCCCCTACAGGCCATGATAGCTCAATCACAGAGCTTAGGGCCACCTGGTCCTGGAGGCCCACGTCCACAAGGGCCACCCTTTGGTCCTCCTCATGGTCCGAGGGACATGCCACCATTCCCACAGGATGAAATGGGCCCACACATGGGTGGGCCAGGGGGCTGTGGAGACGGGGAGCAGATGACTCCAGAGCAGGTGGCTTGGTTGAAACTGCAGCAGGAGTTTTATGAAGAGAAGAGGAAAAAGCAGGAGATGCAGCATCGGCCCATGCCTGACATGATGATGCATCCACATGGTCCACGAGGCATGATGCGAGGCCCGCCGCCCCCGTACCAAATGGGTCCAGGAGAGATGTGGGGAGGACCTGGAGGACCCCCAGACCACTATCAGGAGCGTATGAGCATGGGCCCTGGTCCGAGGGGCATGCCCCCACATATGCAGAGAATGCCTGGATTCTCTGGGATGATAAATCCTGAAATGGAGGGTCCACCAAGACCTGGCATGGGGTGGCCTGATGACATGCCTTCACGAATGGGAGATGGGCGTGTGTTTCCAGGTGGACCTGGGGGTATGTTTGCTGGTCCAGGTGGTCGAGGAGAGCGTTTCCCAAATCCTCAGTCAGTCCAAGAAGCAATGTTCCACCAAGGAATGGGAGGAGAAAAAGGGCTTCCACCAGGCATGATGATGGACATGCAGAGAATGATGGGCCACCAAAGGGGGGGAATAGAGCCAGGAAATGGAATGGGTATGTTTCCCCGGATGCCCGGAGACGGTCCTATGAGCCCCTCATCGAGGCTTCAGGGAATGGGAGGCAGAGATATGGGGCCTGACTTTGGCATGGGGCCTGGACCTGGCCCAGGCCCACATATGCACCCTTCAAAGCTGAGAGAGCCTCCAATGAACATGAGTCCAGATGAAATTATGAGGCTGAGAGCAGGAGGAGGGCCGCCCATGGACAACATGGGTCCACAGGGCAGGCCTATGCAGGGGCCACCCTTCCCAGAGCAGGGGCAGCCAGGAGACTTTCCTATGGGACCTGGGCGGCCCTTTCCCAGTGGGCCAGGAGGAATGAGGGGTCCACATGGAGACCAGAGCTTTGGTCCAGAGCATAGAGCTACACCCACAGGGGGTAACGGCCGCATAAACCACCTTCCCTCTGGTCCTGGGCCTGCACAAGGACAAAGGGGCCGTAAACCCGCTGACCTCAACGTCCAAGCTGGAGGGGGCAACTCCCCCAGCGTCAATCCTCTCAAGTCCCCTCCGCTGAGACAGGTCCAGTCACCTATGATGGGCTCCCCCTCTGGAAACCTGAAATCCCCCCAGACGCCATCCCAGCTGGCAGGCATGTTGACTGGTCCGACAGGCCCCCCTGCCCCTCCAGCACCACCAACATCAGCACCCATGAAGTCCCCCCACTCCATGATGGGCTCAGCTGGTGCCTCTCCTGTTCATATGAGGTCTCCTTCTCTTCCAAACCCATCTCCAGGATGGGCCTCTTCACCAAAGCCGCCCATGCAGAGTCCTGGGGTGCCACCTCAGGGTGGCAAGCCTCCGCTCAGTATTACCTCGCCAAACATGATGGGCAACATGGAGCAAGGTATTGTTCATTCTGAAATATTAACATCATGTATATTAAACTGTATGAAGGGTACACTCATCATACTTAAATGCCTTGAAAATAAGCGTACAATGTCACATTTCAAAATGTGCAGAAGTGGTGTAAACAGCACAAATGGTTATTGCTATCACAGTAGTAACATAAAGTGTCAAAGACAATCATTCGAGATTGGTGGCTAATGGTACAGTAGCTCCCTCTTGTGGCCAGTGAGCAGTCGAAACACAAATCCATTGAAAATTGAAAAGCTGCGGACTTGGGACTGCATTCAGATGGCTGGTAAGCTTTTACTCACTGGCTCTCAGGTGGCTGTCCTTAGTACCCTCCTGCCTTTATTTAGTTGAATTAATCAAACACACTGCTACAAAGTAAATTTCATAAATGACACAAATCTTTTCTGTTATTTTAGACATAACAAAACAAAGCTTAGGAGATTGATATTTATAAATCACCATAACCTGACATCAATTGCTATAAAAGTTTAGATAAAAAACTATATAAAAATCCTAATAATTGATCAGAGGAGTGTATTTGTTTTGTCCTTCACAGGTGGTAACGGTCCTCCCTCAGCCCCTCCTTCATCAGGAGCTCCATCTGGACCCATGTCTCTCCCCGGCAGTGTCCCGTCTGGCAGCCCGTACACAATACCCCCGGAGCCCACGCTATCTCAAAACCCCCTCTCAATCATGATGTCACGCATGTCCAAGTTTGCCATGCCCAGCTCCACCCCGCTATACCATGATGCCATTAAAACTGTGGCCAGTTCTGACGATGACTCGCCGCCTGCCCGATCTCCCAACCTGCCTTCTGGGAACAATAATGGTAATGTTTACTCACCAAAAGCAGTACTTGCAAATGATCAATTTTAACTTTATATCAGTGATTAATTTGACATCAGTTTTATAAGTTATAAAAAATTGTATTAAGTTTTATTAATTGTTTAAATTTTATTTTCTGTGTGCGAGTCAAGTGACTATACTTTAAAAACAATTTTTGTTATATCCACAGTATATTTGATTTGTATCTTAATTGCTACAAATGTCAAGACGTTGATCTTTTGTTCTGTATATTCTCAGGTATGTCACTGAATCACCAAGGCAACCCGCGAATGATGGGACCTGGTAACTCGGGACCCATGCCAGCTCTCAGTCCTCTGGGAATGAATCCTATGGGGTCCCAACCTCTGTCCCATGGAATCCCTCCACAGATGCCCTCACCTAATGCCCCCAACATGGGGCCAGGCATGATGCCCCATGGCATGATGATGCCACAGAACCCCCAGGATCCTGGCATGGCAAATCCTCAAATGATGCCCCAAGGACGCATGGGCTACCCCCACCGGAACCAGGGATATCCTCTGACACAGTCTCCTTCCCAGCAGGGACCTTTCTCCCCGCACAACGGCCCTGGTCCACAAGGTTTCCCGGGCCATCCCATGGGTTTCCAGGGTGATGGAGGACCTATGGGTGGACGCATGGGGAACATGCCTCATGGGGGAGGCGGTGATGGAGGCATGTGCAAACCAAACACACCTGGAGGACCTGAGTTTAACAACATGCCAGGTGGATTTAGTGACGCAGACCTTCATGAAGTCATGCGCCCTGGAGCATCTGGTATTCCTGAATTTGACCTGTCCAGGATAATCCCCTCTGAAAAACCCAGCCAGACTTTGTCTTATTTTCCGAGGGGAGGGGGAGACAATCCGGGGGGAAAACCGCCACACCCGTCAGGCTTCCCTATGCAGGGAATGATGGGCGATGGTCCTCTGAGGATGGGGATGTCCATGCAAGGAATGGGTGGGATGCCAGGGGGGCCGGGTGGAGGAATGGGCCCCCAAGACATGCCGATGGGGAACCCCGGACACAATTCTATGCGGCCACCGGGATTCATGGGCCAAGGAATGATGGGGCCGCAGCACCGGATGATGTCCCCTGGGGGCCCAGGCGGGATGATGCAGGGTAGACAAATGGCCCACCCTGGTCCTGGCGGCTCACCCAACATGATGATGTCGCTGCAGGGCATGGGTGGCCCCCCTCAGCAGACAATGATGATGGGAGGTCAAATGAGGCCTCGCGACATGGACATGGGCTTTAGTCCTGGCCCTGGAATGTTCTAATCCAACATGAACTTTGTATCTAGAATGTTCTTGGACTAATCAATGATGGAGTGAAGACTCAATGGTGTTAGGAAAAATCTGACAGACTCACACATGATATGAGAGGATTTATCCAGAAATGAATAGAATGGCGTTTATGTCCGATGTGGGAACTATTGCAGTGTAACTTTGTACTGGCCCAGACAGGAGTACCTTGCCACAACATTTGAAATTGGCTCATGAACTTAAGAATGTAAGGGACTGTTGTGCATCAATTTTGCAAATCTGTTCTTGTGTTTTTTGATTATCTGACTGTAAAGTTGACTCCAACTTCAAGAGGAATCAACACTTAAAGTCAGTGTGGAGATGCTACAGTATATGTCTACTTTTGCATATTAAAAAACAGATTTGTCCAGAAAGTGGTATGGAACAAGAGAAAGGAATAAGAATTTGTGCTTTGTGAAGAAATTAGTGGAACTCCATCTTGTCTCTGGCTCCATTGTTTTGACTGTTTCTGTACAGTGTATCCGTGTGTGGATGGAAGGGTGAATGTTTCACAGACTGTGTGTTTGTGCGTATGTGTATGTATAGGCATCTATCAGTGACCTCTCAGATCTTCCTACCCAACTTTCATTGGGGAGGAATGCCCCCTAAAATACTGTACTGTTTACCATTGGTGGGCTATTCAAATTTTAGTCTATTTTAATTTTCTTTGTAACTCCAGTGTATAACAAACCAAACTATGACCTCATTAAGATAATAGTATTATTAAAAAAAAGCACAAACATGGACCGTTTGCAGAAAGCGTCTTCTTTTCTATTTTTATCAGTGAAAGCAACACAAAGTGGGAGGATCCTGGCAGCGTTGCAGCACAATGATCTTCAAGTCCTATTTGAAAATGTGACCGCCTTTTCATGAATGCTTCAAAACTTACAGGGCTTGTGTTGCCAGTGTGAAGAGTACTACTACCCAGATGTGCTGTGTCTTTCTTGTTCCTGTTGTTTTTGGCTCTTGTTGACTCTGGGTAAAAATCATTCCCACAGCAATAATCCCCCAATGGTCAGCAGATAGAGACAGAAGACAACCGGTGTTCAAACAGAGGTAAATTTGATTGGCATCATTTAGTGTGGGTGTCAGAAGAGGGCACACAAATATAAACGCATACTGCTTACCATCCAGTTGGCTTCCTTTTTCTCTATTGTATAAGCTTGTCATGTGTTCTCCATTGGCTTTGGTGCAGAATAGCCTTCCAGGGCTGTGGTGATGGACTACAAATAAAAGATATTGTTTTGGTATATACATGTTGTCTGTTGAGTGTGCTATTGGTGTGATGTGATTGTGTGGACAAATTGTTCTGTGTAAGTCTGCATATCTGAACTCGTCAGCATGTGTCCACAACCTCAAGAACCAGATGGGCCAAAGACCATAGTTCACTGGAGTGTGTAATTCAACATAAAGCAGTACACTCTTTATTTAAATATTTTAAAAATATGTTTTAAACTTTTAATATATCTTACAACTATTAAAACTAAATCAAGCACCTCAAGCTAACATGGTCAAAAATAGACCAAATGTTTAATGGTTAATTGACTCACATATCCAGAGGTCTAGTTCAAAGTGCCAAATGGGGCATGGCAAGTGAAAATTAAAAACCCAAGTGCTGAAATGTACATTTGAAAGTACAGGCATTTACAGATAATGGAGACAATACCACTGATTATATCTAAAATATACATTTTGTAATGAGTAAAATGTTTTCATAATTGCTATAATTGCTGTCCAAGGGGTCTTAAAGCAAAACATTTGTGCATGTCCAGACTACAAGTTATAAAAAAAATAGAGTGATTTGAACTATTTAGGTAAAGGTTCTGTGCTATTGCAAAGTGACTGGTAATGTTCAGAGCTCAGGGAGTGGACTGAAAGAATCTTTTTGAATTCCTGGAGGGGGCAGTAGACTCCATTGCATCCAGGAAGTAACTGGTCCTAAAGAGAGATCAAACACAGTTGAGGACCAAATTGGAAATTAAGTAAATAAAGTAACTATTTAAAGCAAATACAAATACTTACTTGGCCTATGTATGAGACTTTGACATAGGCTTCTTTGGTTTGTCTGTGCTTATACAGCTCCAGGGTGATGTCCGCAGCGTATGGTGGCCATCGCATGTCAAAAATTCCCATGGCCATGAGACATGGGATTAGTGTGGTGTCATGTACAGAGTACAGAAACAACTTTCTGCATTATAGAAAAAGATTGCAATTACAACAATGATACTGTGTCCCTCATTTTTAACATTTCTTACCTGTTCGGCTCTGGTAAGGCTCCCTGCAGTTTGTCTTCAAAGTTGAGTAACAGAATATGCAACAGTGGACCTACACACAGCTGCAAGCTCTCCCTGTCATCAACATAAGGTCATTATATACAGAAAATGTACCTTTATCAATATCACTAACTCCTTATTTTTAACCTTTTGCTGGGGTTATAGATGTAACACATCATATCAATAGCTCTCTGCTCCACTTTATTTCTCCAAGTGTCCAATGCCGGGGGGCAGGGGAGGCCATGGGTCTGTTAAAAAGAAACAAAAAAAAAAAGTTTATAATTACTTTGTTCAGTTAGTGAAATCAATAAAAAACAACTGTAGTAATAAGCAATAATTTGTCAAATTCAATTGAAACTCAAAATTATACTTGCTTTTTGTTTCTAGGCCGTCATTTCCAACCTGTCTACTTAAAAATAACCTGTGTATTTTGGGGGATAGTAATATGAATCATGATGTGGCACTGTCACCTCTCTGGCAACCATGTCGTCTCTAATGAGGATGAAGTCAACTTGCTGAGCAGCGATGCCCAGCGCCTCCTGTATTCTCCGCAGGTCGGCTGCGATGTCTGGCAGCGTGGACGACTCTGCCCAGCGGTGGCTGCACACAACACACACAGTCAGACGCACAACATAGATACTGGGTGACAAACTGTCACAGAAATCTCAACTCTGCGTCACAATTGCACAACACATTATTCAAGATTTCAGTTTTGGATGGTGAGCATGGGAGGACTTGACTGGTTTCAAATTAAACTCATACATACCCGCCAAGAATTTTGAGCAGCTTGCAGCCATGGAAGTTTGGGTACAGGATTTCAGCTTCAGCCTCTGTGGTTAATATTGGCAAAATCTCTACAGAATAAACAAAGCATTATAAAATGTTTACAGTCTGATGAGGATCAATCTCACTATACACTGTTCAACCAATATGTCCAACCACTTTATTGACCAAAATGATTATTTAAAAAATCTATTTAAAAACTGTATTGTAATTGACTAACTGGTTAATCTCGTCATCTCTATTCTAAACCAATTTTTGCAGATATACCTGCTTGTCAACACTTGATCACATCAGATCTCTGAAGCTAAACACCTGGTACTTGCATGTATGACTGCTGGGAATATCAGGTGCAGCAGGGGGGCAGCAGTCATTTTGTCCTTACCTAGCATGAATTTGGTGCGTGCGTGAGTGTTGGTGGTAATAGGAGGGGCCAATAGCAGCCTCACTTCTGTCTATCCACTCCTCTGGTTACATTATTAGCTTACCAAAACAGAGCAATGTAGAGCACTCTCTAATCAAATTATTAATATTCTTATTCTTTTGAGCAGTATAACACCCATGCTGATTATAGGATGGCAATATTTAAAGCATTTAAATTTATATGCAAGTCAAAATCAAATGTGTTTATACTTGCACTGTCCATATATATGTTTATGCTTATACCTTTTTGTTTTTGCTGAAAGAGTCCTGCTACCAGACACTTGGCAGATTCAATAGTTCTCCAAATATTAGTAGAACGAACACTAAAATGAAAAATGAGCAAAAATATTTATATTTAGCTATTCTGTGTATTGATACCATAATATGCGTGATGTTGCCTTGAGAACACCTACTAGACTTCAGATGGACTAAATGCAGGAGAGAGAAAGGGACTGTCTTCAATGTATCGCTGCCTCAACCTTTTGCCCAGTTCATACAGCTGTTGCATGCCCAGTGTGGTCAGCTGACCAGCGAATGAGCCACCCTAACAAATAAACACATTACCATTATATTATTAGACAAGCACACATACACACCCACAACTGTGGACCTGAGCTAAAAAATGTGGTCCACACAGCAACAGTTGAATTTAGGAGTAATTCTAGTAAGCAAAATCTCCTATGTAAGCAACAACAGCATATAATGCAAGTAAATGTAGGAATCTTAATGTAATAAACAGAGTTGCAACACAATGGTGCACTCACTGCAGCCTTGTTAATGCAAATTCATGACCACTAGATGGTGTTATAACTTATGAGCCTGAAGAAATATAATTTCAGCTTCTTAGCCATTACATACAGATGTTGGTGCAAATGAAAGATTTGTGTACGTGTAAAATAGAGAAATAATTCCATCATTGCAATACAACACAGAAAAGTTCAAAGTCTGATTCAATACAAATAATTTGAATATTTCATTAAAAAAAACTTTTAAAAAAGCTTTTCTCTAGTCCTGTTAAACAAAACACACCTACTCACGGTCAAGAGATTTTTCCGATAGTTTTCTTCCATAGGAGCAGAAGGTCTGGGGCCACCATTGAGATCTGTTACAACAAAGTTTATGTGGGTGTGTGGGGGAGGCTCCAGAAGAGTCGGTACCCACTGAGCCTTCAAAAACATTTAAGTATGGTGGTTAAACTACTAATATTGGACATATTTAACATAACATAAACACATTTACCTCCAGAACATTAGGAATAGACTTCAGTGGGGTCCGTGCACCATGACGGAACAAGACTTGGACTAGTTGAAGTTCATAAGGAGAGGTGGGTTCACTATCCAGGGGGCTGCATGTTCTACTTGAATTAGACTCATTTGTTTTCTGTGACCACAGAATTGAGCCAAATGCAGCAGAAACCGAACCAACAATGCCAGCATTCAACCAAAGTTTTTTCATGGCTGTAATTAAGAGTTAATCACAGATTCAAAAACGGGTTACTCATCACAATTGTACCATCATGTTTCATGTTATAAAATTTGGTTGTTATGTCTCCCAATATTCCAGTAGTTCATTTCAAAACGTGTATTCCCAAAATGTGACCTTTTCATAATCTCTAGTAATAAAGCTTATCAAATGACAACAAAGGCCTTTTGTAGACAAGAACATGATTGCCACACACTATTTTTATAACTCACAGAGCTGAAGCAATATTGAATGCCACATAATCCTATCGAGTCACCGGGTTACACCATATTTATGATTTATGAGCGAAAAAAAAATACCAGCGCAACTATTTTCACACTGGCAATAAAACATCAAAGCTTAAACACTTCATGTAATACACACTGGTTAATAATACACTTTAAATGCGTCAAATTACCGTAAAGTACTACAATACAGTGTGGTCTTTGGGTAAATTCATTCAGAACAGTATGGATCCAGTAGCATGGACACACAGCTAACCTTTAAATAACCAGTCAACCAAGCCGGAATTATACTATTTCCAACAATTTTGTTTTGGATATATGATCCGTAACTAGACGTGACATAAGACAAAATATCAACTTACTTTTTATTTGGAAGAGAAATGAGCTGCGTTCAATGTTGACTTGTTACCCAACTTCTGCTCCATACTCCTGCCACCGGTTTGTATCGCAGAGCATCATGGGATCTGTAGTACCCTTTAGTCTTATTTTAAAAGAAGACGGAGAATGAAAACTACATTTCCCAGAACCAACATAACATATCTCTTCCTCTACAATTTTTGCTGCAGCTGCTGTCTCGAGCTGCACACTGCCGCCCCCTACCACGATTATACGTATAGGCATTTTCAAAATACTTAGGTTTGTCTGAACTAAAGTATACTTTCTGCACGGAACAGAATATTTTATCCCGGCACATATTTGGTATGTAATGCTTTATCATATCATGCTTTCTTCATGACGATTGTTTGAGTTTACTGTTTTATTATATTTCAATGTAATGCTGTCAAGTTAAGCAATTTCAACCAGTTAATTTAGCCATATCACAGCACGTGTCACGTCTCAATCTTTGAAGCTAACCTTGCTAATTTTCGGTTAAACTTCAGAAACACGCCAAGGGAACCGGTTTAAATGTAATTCTTTATTTACTGCTGTGTAATTGTTTTTATTTACTCCACTGCCAAGTGAAAGAGCTGGAACATAAACGCACAAGACACGGATGATTTGTCACATAATAAATTCAACAAGAAACAATGGTAAGAAATGAAATAAACTAATAACCTGAATGAATACATAAAACATAGTTTGACATAACTGAACAATACACACACAGATAACCATTTATTATGTACAAATTAAAACCTATAAGGAGAAGTGCAACGTTGCCACCTAGTGGCCAAATCTTTTCAGCGTCAGACATTCTGCCATCGAAGGTTTAAAAAAAAATGAAAATTTACTAAAAAAAAAAAACCCAAAAAAAACCCCGAACTTTTCACACGATTCTGTTCATTTGTTGTGCTCCGTGTGAAAATGTTTACCACATTTATATTATTGTCCTTGGCATATAGGAATGTATAAAAAAATATGTGTGTTAAGGCACTTTTAGTCATGAGTTTTCTATTGCAAGATTTTACAACAAACCTTTTCTTTCTTTATAGTCTGTTTATCAGTTTTTTATGACCTGGTTTTAACCACTTTCTTCCATGTTTAGGCGCAATTATCAGATACAGAACATCTAACCCTGTAAAGTAATTTTGCAGTTTGTTTTTTCAAGCATTAGAACATTTTACAGAACATATATTCTCAAAGATTTCATGTCTCTCACAGGGAGTTAAACCCAGCATTTTGTCAGTCAAACCCTCTTGTGCTTTATATTTTCACAGTGAGTTTATACGGCTAGGTCGTCTTGGCGGGCTCTACTACTGCCCCCGCTGATCTTGCTAAGGCGCCGATTGTCCTTGCTAAAGCTGGACTGTATCAGAGGGGACTGTGAGCAGCTGTTGGGCAGCTGTGTGGGTACCTGCTCGTACCTTATTCTCAGAAAATCCCTGTCGTGCTCTACATTGTCACAGCTGTGGTGTCTCTCTGTGGCCAGATTGACTGAGTTCTGCTGCAAAGCCATCCTGTTGCTGAATGGATGTGATGCCATGGAGCTCTGGTCCGATAAGCACTGGCTGAAGTCTGGGGGCGGTGTGCAGGTGGACGGCCGTGGTGGACTGTTGGGTTCAAGAGCTGCAGATACAGACACTGTCACTGCCTTTCTCTGTATCATCCTTTTGTGTACACGCTTTTTAATGCTCTTCCAGCCCAAGTGATAGAGCTCCAATATTGAAAGCAACAAAGACACACCAGACACTACCAACATGAAAATGATGAAGACATTCTTTTCTGTGGGGCGTGACATGTAACAGTTGACTGGATTTGGACAGGGCCTTGACTTACATAGATACAAGGCTTTGAGGAAGATCCCGTAAATGAGGTACTGCACAGTAATAAACGTCACCTCCATTACTGTTCTGATTAAGATGCTCAGGATGTAAGTCTGCAGCAGGGCCCCTTTTAACCGCACTTTTCCGGGCACATCAGATGAGACTTCCCTCCTACTCTCCTTTTGCTGGATGTACTCCTTCTCCCCATCCAGGTCCTCTCCGCTCTCAGCCCCGCCCTCCTCCTGCTCCTGGCGTCTGCGTTTTTCTTCCTGCCGTACGATGTGCATTGCGTGACCCATGTAGATCAGTGATGGCGTGGAGACAAAGACAATCTGCAGCACCCAGTAGCGGATGTGGGCAATGGGGAAAGCGCTGTCATAGCACACATTGGTACAACCGGGTTGCTGCGTGTCACATAGGAAGTCACTTTGCTCGTCACCCCAAGACGACTCGGCAGCTGTACCCAGAATCAAGATCCGGAAAATAAACAGCACTGTGAGCCAGACTTTTCCAACAGATGTGGAGTGTTCCTGGACCTCCTCTAAGAAGTTTCCAAGGAGACTCCAGTCCCCCATCACCACTCACACACAGCCGAGCTGGGTCCAGACAGAGACTATAGCGATAGGACCACTGGAGGAAGGTGCAGGGGAGACACTATACCAAAAACAAAGACCAGAGCAACAGGTTAGTGTGATGGTTGAGATGATTTTTATTGTGCAATGGAATTATAAAACTGAAATATTGATGTGTTTACATCTTAGAAACCCTGTCATCACTGACTCAAGTCTGGGGACAACAAACTGTTATTAGTGGTGGTATTGCAGGTAAGTTGCAGGTATACTATACACTGTTGACGCTTTTTTAAATTTACATTACATATACAAAGGGTAGTCACTAGTCAATATGATCTCCAAAACTTCTTTGAGTAGAAAATACAATTCCAGTTTCACAGTTCTTTTGTGAAGTATGCACTAAATTTATTACTATTACTAATCGTTAAAATCATTTTATTGAGTTGTGCAGCAACAGAAAATGTATCTTTATTTCGTTTTCCTCTTCAAATTCTACAAGATGGCAATAAATGGCATCACCTTTGTGCAACAAATACATTTATTTATATAGGTTGGCTTAGATGGTTTTTTGTCATGTAGTGAGAAATACATTGTAATAAGTCAGTCTTGCTACTGAAAAATAAATCCATACCCTTAAATCTAAAAATAACTTGGCTAGACTATAGCCTGAGAACCCACCATTTTACAAAAACAAAGTTCAGAAGTCATGTAAAAATACACAAGCATTTTTAGGAAAAATAATTTTCCTTTGCCTTTGAGACATTTTCTCATGTCCCAAATAGTGAGAGTGACAGACAGAGCGATGGTGCGCCATGGGCCATGTCAATGCTGGGAGACTTTGTCCTCTGCTTTGACCCAGAGCTGCCCGGTGCTGCCTTAAGCACATTCAACTTCACTATGATAGACCACATTTCATGTCCACTGACTATTTCTAATGATTAAGCTCCTTTCACTTGTGTAATAAGCAGCTATCTCAAGGTGCTGATCACATCTCCCCCCTTCTGTGCCGAAAGTGCTCCTTCCATTGACCCTAGCATTAGTGTCAGTTTGGTTTGAACCCAAACATGGCTGTATAGCTAGCTGGTGTGTGTCAGCTATGGATGGCTTTATAAGGCATTTTACCAGACTGCTTAATGAGTGCTATAAATGCCCCTCATCATCTAGAGGTCAAGAAAGCCCATCTAAACTACATGCAGGAATTATCTTTATGTTTTCACATACACTCAAATAAATTAAACTCTTACTTTGCCATTAGAAGATCAAAGAGGGGAGATGAGTTACAACATGAAGAAAAAGATTGCTGAATAACAAGCTGACAGGTTTTTCCAACACGTCACCCAAGTGGACCTACTACCGTACTTGGGAAAGTTATTGGAAATATACATTCTCTTTAAAAAGCAGTAGTTTATGACAGATGTTGAGGTTAAAGCTAGAATAACAAGCAGGATTAGAAAGATAGCCAAAGAACGCCTTACCACTATTCATCCCTTCCGAACAGTAAAATTCCCTATAAAGGTAGTTAACCGCTGTCCACTGGCTTTGAGCTTGCTTGGATGACACCAACCCTGGTTATGTAGTGTGAGGGAGTGATGGTCAACAGCATCTGACCCCTCCCTCCCTTCTTGCTTCTCAGATGTGTGGATATATATGGCAATAAAATTTCAATTTAGATCATTGTGATCTTCTATGTTAAGGTGCCAAGAGCTGTACAAAATGGGAGCATGTGTGAGGTAAACAGCTATCCATGCCCATGGCTGAAACTCCAAAGGAATTAAGTAAAGCTATTTTTCCTGTCTGCCTAATGGAGCCGACTACAATAAATGAGGCTTGAGTAAATCGCAGTTAGGACACCTCACCATAAAAGTTATATAGAGCCTTTAAGATCAGTTATTGTAGTGCTTTTTGATTGTTTTTATTTTTTATTTAGATAGAAAGCCCAATATAAAAATGTTTTATTTATCGCCCATGGCTAGTATTTCATTATAATGACTCATTTATTTTCATTTGCTCTCATTACTTGTGTAGTCTAGCTTAATGTCTATCCTGTTCTTTTGCTTTTCCTGACAGTTCCACATTGCGTCTTCCTGTTCTCAAAAGGAAGCAATCCCAAACAATATCATTTCCCGAGGACAAAGGTGGACCTACAGTTCTACTTGTGAAAGTGTCTATTGTTCCACCTGTAATTACCAGGGATTTACGAGCATACATCATGGCTTTTGTTGAGCTGCCTGGAGATTGTCCTGCTTGTCATATGTGTTTACAATATCAGGACTAGATTAATGGGAAGATGATGGGCATTCTGGGTGTAAGGCATTCAGACCAGAATATGAGGCAGGCCTTGTGAGATTGTACATATAGTCTGTGTGTAGTGTTGGGAAGTAACTAAATACATGTACTGAAAATAGGTATTCAAGCAGAATGCCTATTTTGTGTAACAATATGCAGGTGCCTTTACTCTTTCATTTGGTGATTCAGAATACAGTAAAGTAAAATGAAAGGAATACTTTGTGATACTTGATCATCCAATTTGGGCTCTGGGCAAAAAAGAAAATACCATTATTGTAATATGATGTGCATTTTTTTCTTCTCTAATTGGTAACAAATCAATGTATAGCAGGGGCTGCAGCACATTTTTTTTTACATTACAATATATTGTATCTTAAAATAACTTTAAATATTGTATTATAACTTTAAATATTGTATTATCTGTATTTTGCTTTTTGTCTTGACTTTTATGTGAAGCACTTTGGGCAATTATAGTTGTTTTTAAATGTGCTATATAAATAAACTTGAATTGAAAAGTACTACTCAGAATACAATACTCTAATTGGACCAATGGAATATCTTACAAAATATATTTAAATGCAGGTATTCGGTATTCTGTAACTAAATACATTTTCAGAGTATTCTTTCCAACACTGTGTGTGTCCTTCAGTGTAATAGGATCCACTGCATCAGATGTAAAAGTGTTATAGAGTCGTGATAAAGTGAGATGTGTGTTTGAAGTGTAGCCAAAAAACTATAAGCATCTAATGACTGGCTTGTGACAGCTGTTTTGGGATGAACTGGAATGCTTGGATGGACATTGGACAGTGTTTTAAAAGGTATAAAGGAATCTTTCAGACATTTTAATTGGAAATTAAAAAAGATTATATATATATATATATATATATATATATATATATATATATATATATATATATATATATATATATATATATATATATATATATATATATATATATATTTATTTATTTATTTTTTCAGGCAAATGTCTTTGTACCTTGCTCAGTCTGGATGTGGCTCAACAATTCAAACTTATTTCATTAATGTATTTTTCCTAGCTCCTGTGAAGGTGTGAAAGTGTTACACTGTCTGAAATCATCCAAACTCTTTTGGGCCTTAAGTTCCAGCCAACTCAAACTCTTCTCTTGTAGTATACTAATAGCTGTAATTGTCAAAAAGCATATTGCATTACTTTATATTAATGGAATTATTGTAGTTAAAAGGATAGGACTATAGTTGCTATAAGTTGAACAAAGCTGATGTAATAGTGAGTGTAAATGACAGTATCGGCCCATTATGCGTCACCTCGCAGCAGTGCACTCTGTAGAGACCAGCCTTTGTTAAAGTGCATCTATAAATCCTTTCACATGCACACGTGTTGGACCCGCTCCACACTTTTTCTCACTGTGAAAGTCTGAGATGAAGGAAACACCTTGTCACATGTGATGTTATTACTCAGGCTTATCAAAATTAGCTATTGTGCCAAGATGACAAACAAAATGGCTGTTTATATTTATGTTTTACAGCATAACTTAACACTGCTGCTAATTTAGGCCTATCACGGTAATTACTATATCAATTTATGGTTCAGTATATGAAAGCTTAAACAATATTATTTTGAGGAGCTCAGTATTTATCGTGTGTACAATTGAGTTCAGATTTTTGTTATTTTAGTTGTAGTATGATTAGATTTGGGCTGTAGACGGTAGAATAAGTGACTTCTATGGCTGTGGATGTTATACATCTCTGTAGCGAAATATCGTGCTTCAAAATGTGTTATCATGACAAGCCCACACTAGTTATTTCATTTTTTTTGCTTCCTGTTTCTGAAGAGTGCACACGCAAACCTTGCTTGCTCCTGCTGCTTCTGTCTTTACTTTGCTTTTTAATCATTTAATTATTTTCAGGGCTGGAAAATCTGTCTATTTATCATTTTCTTTTAAGTAAAAACTTTTAAACCATTTTGACATTTTTAAACAAAATATCTGACAAGAAAAGCAACACGTCCAGGGAGAGAAACTTAAGGATTTTTTTTCTGTGAGGGCTAATGGAACAATCAACAACAAATTAATGAACCACAACCACTGATATTTGCTTTAAAATCTGAAAAATGATTTCACCAGATGTTGCCTGTGACTTCCACTGGTAAGAAGCCCACAGTCACTTTCAGAGGAGAGGGTGAAAACTGCTACATTCAACTTAAACCTGTGCCTTTTCCAAAACTTTGTAAAGACCAAAATGCCAAGCCAACAGTGATTAAAGACAATGTTAATATTGTTACATCACCCAAAATACATCTTACAAACAGATTTTGCCATTGTCACAGACTGATGTTAACATACAAATAGAAAATAGATTTTTGTCACAAAACAAGAGCAAATAAGTTGCCGAAAGAGCGCAGGCAGCGATCTGTGCCGAATGTCAAGGTCAGAAATACACTACTTCTGGGCAATGGTGCTAGCAGTGGTGTGAGCCACGGAGGAGACCAAACGTGTTGCTATCCCAGTTACACTGTTGAACAGATTACAACACTCCTGCCAAACGTCTTGTCAACGCACAGAGGAGTTAATCAGCTGATTGTGCACATGGTGGGAGTTAACACTAGAATGGAACAGACTGAAATCTTGAAAAGGGATTTCATTAAATTATTTGAGGAACTTGATAAAGACATTCATCAGTGGACCTCTTCCTAATTTAAACTATGTGTCAATGTGCCAGCACCACCACCTCCACCTCCCCCAGACAACAAGTCAGCAGCAACACCACCACCTTCCCCATCGAAGGATTCATCACCAGTGTCACTTGCCCCAGGGCCCTTGTCACAGGTCTTGGACTGGACTGGTCTGGCAGCCTCTGCAGAGGTTTCAGACTCAGCAGCACCCTCATCACCTCCTCTGCCCACAGACCAGCCCTGGATCTCTTCCTCTAGGGACTCTTCACTCTCCTTTTCCTTCCCACCTTCAGCCATGGCCCTTCCCAACCATCTAGAAAGCCTCATCACATCAAGAGTGCTGGCATCAACTATGCTGAACTCTTCCCCATACAAAACTATGCCTGTTTCACTACCAAAGACCCTCTCACCTATGCTCCCTCAACTCCCCCCTGCTCTGCCTCCTCAGCCCTCACCTAGTTCCTCACCCTAACTCCCCCCTGCTTGCCCTCCCCCTGCCTTTTCCCAGAGCTGTTATCACCAAGAACAAGGACATACAGAGCCTCTGCTGTCGCAAGACATAGTCATGATAAAGGTAATATCAGGCTGAGGCTCTGTGATGGAGCTATATCTGCAGTTACACCACATAGACTGATTAACAGAAGGACATTTAAACTGTCTTGTAGCAAATGTAACAAATAAATTTTATTAAGGATTTAAAGATCCTTAAAGATTTATTTTCTTCTTTTAATCTTGACTTGATGCTTATAACTGAAACATGGCTTGACAAAAACACAGTTAATGCAGTTCTAGTGGAATCAGCTCCACCCAACTTCAAGTTTGAATCAGAAACATGTGGAAACAAACAGGGTGGAGGTGTGTGTGTTTTTTAGAGATAATTAAGTTACTCACAGCTTTGGGGTGTTTTCATCTAAGCAGAGCTAAAACAATCACACTTAGTGTGATTAGTCACAAGTGTGACTAATAACATTTAGTCACATACAAACATCCCCAGCACTGTCAAAGTTTTATTGATAATTTTACTGAGATGCTTTCAGTTGTATGTACAGACTTTGATGGTTTAGTCATAACAGGGGAGTTTAATGTACATGTGGATAATGTGTTTGACAGAAACGCTAAAGAGCTCAGTGCTTGTCCTTTGGTCTGACTCGGCATGTCAGCGAGCCCACCCACATCGGAGCGCACACCCTGCTTATTACAAAAGTAGTAAATATTTCAAATGTCACTGTGGTCGATGTTGCTCTGTCTGATCATTTCTGTGTCTTCTTTGACTTGTTTGTTATTCCCAAACCAGTGGCTGGTCCTGCAGTTGTTCAGACATGACACATAAATGATAAAACAGGTGCACTGTTCATGGAAATGATACACTTTGCAAATGCTTCATGTTCTAATGTTGATGATTTGTTGAACTCTGTGACTTTGAGTGTTTTGAATGTTCTGGACACCATGAAGGTTAAAATGGTTAAAAATAAGCAGAAAGTGCCATGGAGGAATGATGACTCGGTCAGGGCACAGATAAGGGGGTGCCAGAGGGCCGAGTGGGAATGGCGCAAGTCAAAGCTCCAGGTTCATTATGAGATTTACAGAGAAAAGATGCACATGTACAACCACAGTTTATGTAGAACAAGAGAAAGGTATTTTTCAGAAATTATTGGAAGTTGCATTGAAAACTCAGATGTTCTGTTAGTAGCAGTAAACAGATTAAAAAAACCCTCCAGCTCCACTGCTATGTCTAAGTGCAATGAATTTGCTGTTTTTTTGGTGACAAGTTTCAGGGCATTAAAAATGCCATCAATTCCACAACACAAATAACAACCCTGCAGCCACCTAGACACTAACTGAGTAACTGGCAAAACTGTCCAAGACATTGTCACCAGATTAAGTTCTACTTGCTGCCTCGATGTGTTACCCACTAGATTACTAAACGTCTGTGCTCAGCTGTTTGCTATCACCACTTGCTTGCATAGTTAACATGTCACTTCAATAAGGAAAGTTCGCAAGAGCTTTGAAAAGTACTTCGTTGAAATTGGAAAATGTAAAGATTATATATATATATATATATATATATATATATATATATATATATATATATATATATATATATATATATATATATATATATATATATATATATATATATATATATATATATAAAATGTTCAATCTCTACACGCTGCCATTAGGCCAGTTAATAGGCAGCAATAATGTATGTCTCACTGGCAGCAGGTGAATATGGACCAGTGCCACTGCATCCAACAGATCAGTGTGTGGATGCAAAACAATTTTCTCCAGCTGAACTCAGAGTGATTTCATAGTCTTTGGCCCACAGAAACAAAGAGAATGTGTCAGCAGTCACCTCCAGTCTCCCTAAAACCTTCAAATCAGGCTAGAAATCTAGAAGTCTAATAATGGACCCAGACTTTAACTTTAACAGCCACATCAAATCAGTAGCATCTGCAGGTTTTTATTGTTAACTAAAATGTGTTTCAAAAACCAAAGTTTTACTGTCAAAAGCAGACTTGGAGAGACTTATCCATGCGTATGTCTCCAGTAGGTTGGACTACTGTAGCAGCCTGTTCACTGGCCTCTCCAAACGAGTGTTAAGACCTCTGCAGTACATCCAGAACACTGCTGCTCTGGTCCTGACTAGACCCAGGAAGTATGAGCACATGTGTCCTGTGCTCAAGCCTCTGCACTGACTCCTGTGGCTCAGAGAATAGACTTTAAAGCAGCTCTACTTGTGAACAAGTCTCTCCATGGCCTAGCACCAAAGTACATCTCCGACATGTTATATGAACCATCTTACACTTTGAGATGGTCTTTTTTCCAGACTACAATGAAGATTTGTTCATAACAAATACATTAGTGTCAGTGTCAAGTGGAGAGGGTTCAAACTAGATCATATGCTTGATATCATTCTCTTGATTTTATGTTTTAACCGAAACATGGCCTGACAAAAACACAGGTAATGCAATTCTAGTGGAATCGACTCCCCACAACATCAGGCTGATAAAAAGGGTGGAGGGATGTGTGTTTCTTTTTTTTTTAGAGATAATTTAGTTACTCACAGGTTGTCATTTGAGGTGTTTTCATCTTCTGAGTATGTTTCCTATAAAATGGAGCTAAAACAATCACCCTCGATACTCTACTTAGTCACATACAATCCTCCCCAGCACTGTCAAAGTTTTATTGATAATTTTATTGAGATGCTTTCAGTCATATGCATTGATTTTGATGGTTTAGTCATTACAGGTGATTTTAATATACCTATGAATAATGTGTTTGACAGAAACGCTAAAGAGCTCAGTGCTTGTTTTTATGTGAATGTGACCCAGTTTATTTATGTTTTTTGTTTTTGTTTTTTTTAATAAAGCCTTTATTTAATGATTAAAAAGCAGAATATCTAGTGACTTTATTACAGAAATTCTGCTTGTGCAATAAACACTCCTTATAATGGCTTGTTTTCCCATCACAGTTTATCAATCTGATGAAATATTTTGTCAAACCACAACAAGATAAGTAATTTTTACATGTATTGGCTTTACATGATGGTGTAATCAGTTAAATCAGTTCACACTTTAAAGTCAATACTATAGTGTCTGTTAGCAGGAAAAAGATAAAAACTTTTATTGACATGTCCTAAAACGTCTGTTCAGCTGTGCATATGACTGAAAGGTTTTTATTCTGCACTCTTCTCTTTTAATGTACTTTATTTAGATTTGATTATTTATGTTTTGATTTGTTATATTGTGATTTTAATGTATTTCTTATTCTGTAAAGCACTTTGAATTACTTTGTGTACAAACAAACTTGCCTTACCTTGCCTTTTTTAAATTTTATACTTGAAATCGTAGCATAGAATTATATTATTATATAATATATATAATATATAATTATATTATTAACTGATTTGTCCAGCTGTTCAAGGTCCAAGGATTAACATATTTTAGGCTTCAATAGAATGAGCAGTAGATTATATATGTTGGTTAATGTAGATTGCTTTGTGATCTCTAACTCATTGCATAAACTGTGACGGTTGAGTAGACAGAGTGCAGAAGACCGGGAGCTTAAACATTCTATACAACTTAAATACAAAAGAATCTGCACAAAATGGGTTCTAGTCGTTTGTAGTTTACACTGGTGCCCTTTGTCATCATACCATCCTAATGTATCCGAACAGCCCACTCAGAGATGTACCCCTCATAGGACTGTGTGTTTGGACTGACCTGCACTAAGACTTAAGTATTCTGAATTGTTGTACATTTAGTTTCATTGTGTGATAGAGAGATAGGTGGATCTTTCTGTAATCGAACATATGATCTAGTTTGAACCCTCTCCCACTTGACACTGACAGTAATACATTTGTCATTAACAAACCTTCATTGTAGTCTGGAAAAAAGGACCATCTTATTTGACATTTTCTAGTGGGACAAATTTGGCGTCAGATCCTCACTAAACTGAGTAAAACCAAATTTGGTGTGCGTGCGCCAAAACAGCACTGACATTGTGTTGTATATAGGACAGCACTATAGATCAATGTCGGCACTGTTTTTCAGTGGTTTGTGCTCTTCAAAGAATCACAGTTTTTACTACAAAAGTAAATGTGACCCAGTGTATTTATGTCTTTTTTTTTTATTTAAAAGCAAAATATCTAGTGACTTTATTGCTGAAAATCTGCCTGTGCAATAAACACTCCTTATAACGGCATGTTTTCCCATCACAGTTTATCTATCTGATGAATTATTTTGTCAAACCACAACAAGATAAGTAATTTTTACATGTATTGGCTTTACATGATGGTGTTTTAAATCACACTTTAATTCACACTTTAAAGTCAATACTGTAGTGTCTGTTAGCAGGAAAAATGTAAAAAAGTTTTATTGATGTGTCCTGACTTTATTGGGCTTTATTTAATTTAAGCAATTTTGTTATGTTTTCTGAGTATTTAATAGAACTTATTTCATTTGCGGCATGCTCTCTGTCTCACTAAAAAGTTTTCTATTGGATCATTTATCGTTCTTCTTATTTATGTAGTTAGTGACTGCCTTTGAATTATGTGCCCAAGAAATTGAAGATGAACAAGAACATGGACAGTGGAGTTGCTGGATTAAACTGTCAACGAAGTGTTCCCTAATTGATGTTTTGAGTCAGTTGCTTTTCCCTGTAGTGACACAATTATGAATAATACATATGATTGACATGACTGATGGAAGCCTGTAGCCGCACTTGTGTCTATTAGTGGCAATGCTATTAACACGTGCCGGGGTCAATCCCACTCTAACAGCAGCTGGACTGTCTCCCACGAGGTTAAGGATTACAGAATGGAACTAGTGAGGTTAACTTTAGCTACGCTGGCTTTGGCAAAGGGTGATTTTGGATTTGTGCGACTTACTACTTGTGTGAATCTAGCCAGAATATTCGTCATCCGAACTGTTCACCTGTCCCCACCACTGAGATGCTGCCGATCAGCGTTAGCAAGCGGCCAGAGTGCTGCTGCCTTACATGGTTGTTTGGATCTTCAGCTGCCAGTGTACACAGACCTACAGCGTTGTTATGATCTATTATCTTCAAATGGCATCACACGGCAACACAAGTGGAAAACTGAAAGGTGTGACAAAAAAAACATCATTGGATCTAATGAGAGGCAGATTTTTTGTTGGTTTTTGATTCATTCCTGACTCATTTTTGGTAGAGTTCTGCCACTGTTGTCACTGTGAAATCTAATATGTTAATACTGAGCCTGTGTCACATGTTCTGGCACTGACTTTTATAGCGAGTTAATGGCAGCTCTTGATGGAGGATTTACATTATGGTAACTGCTGCTTCACCTTGTTTGTCAGAGGCTGCCACATGGTCAGGTGTGAGAGAAGGAAAACCAGATGGATTTTTAACTTGAGCAATGCTTTTAGTTTTAAAACAGAATTATGCTGATAACGATAAGCTTTTTTCTGTCTTTTTTCTGTATTTAATTTAGTAATTTTATTTAGATATACCCAACTTAGACTGGTTACTTTCAAATATTAACAGAATTTACTGGTTCTCGTCAAATATTTTGTTTATTTTAATATTTTTTTAATGTTATATTATTACAATTTTAAATTTCCTTAACAGACTTCAGTGTTTTGTACATAAAGTGTGAAAATTAGAAAGTTAGCCAAGGTATGGGTGTGGTGAGTAAAATATTACTTTTAACTTTTTTTTTATTTTATTCGAATACTACATTTTCTACATACTATATATTAAAATGATAGTAAAAAGTGAAATTGACTCACCTGAATAATACGACTGTAATGGCCGGTGTCTGGTGAGGGTTACTTCTAATCCTGAAGTGCCTACACTTATTGGACCACAGCTGACCGACTCCACACTGGAAGTCCTCATGGGGGGACCAGAAGAAAATTCGAGGCATCATACTAGACTTTTTCCCACCCTGGCCCTCCCTCCGGTCCCTCCTCTCCCCCTCCTCACCCCCCTTTTCGTCTTAACATCCCTGGTGCACTATTTTCTGCTGGGAAGCATTCTCCGGCAGCAGCCGAGGGGAAGTGGAATTGTTTTCTGGGATCAATGGCAATTCCGCTCCGAGTAAACTTCCAAAGTACTCAAATTTACGGCATGTTCCTAGCAGTTTTCAAATCTAAACAGTCTGAGTCCACAGAGTTCATCTATGTAAAATTTGAGGTGTTGCTAATGGAATAATTCACCAAAGATTTCAAGGAGTTACAAGTGAGCCTTTGTTTTCTGTGTTCTGGATTTGGTCATATGTAATGGGGAATCCTCCATTGCCTAGAGATAAAAATGATATAATGAAAGTCTTTCATTTACACTTCAAGACAACAAACATGCCATAAAGCGTTGTGGTGTGTATGTATGTGCAATTTTGACATTAGTTTTAAAAGATCTTTAACTTTTTCTTCCAAACATCTTAAAATCTACGGTTTGCAGCTTGAATGACAAAGTTCATATCGTTGCCAATCACAGTGTTGGCAGTGGCACAGCAAAGAAAATGTTTTTTTAAGTGTAGTGGTGAAAACTAAATGACAAGGATCTCATGACAACCCATGCATGTTCTGTAGCCCAGGGCTGCAGCCTCTAATGCCCATCTCTCACATATTTTGTGCTCTGCCTGGGTAATTTTCCAGTGAATGTTAGCTATAGCAAATTGTAACTGTTAAATCATTCATGTAAGGCAAGGCAAGGCAAGTTTATTTGTATAGTTAATTGTTAGTTGTGTAGTTAATTTGTACACTAAGTAATTAAAAGTGCTTTACAGAAGAAGACAGACATTAAAATCACAATACAACAAAACAAAACATAAATAATCCTAAATAATCATCATAAAATTAACATTAAAAGAGAAGAGTGCAGAATAAAAACCTTTCAGTCCTATGCACAGCTAAACAGAACCGTTTTGAGTCTGGATTTAAACTTTGTCAATGTAGAGGCCTGTCTCACATCTTCAGAAAGATTGTTCCAGGTTTTAGCTGCATAAAACTGAAACACTGATTCCCCATGTCCCCAGGAGTCCGGTCCCTGAAGTCCTTAGAGTGTGAGATGTAACCCAAACATAACAGTATAAACATATTATTCACACATCACTAATAAAAAAATATTCTTGAGATAGGTACAAAAACTGAAACCAAAAGTTCTTAAACAAGTTGGGCATTTGAACAGCACACTCTCCTTGACTTGATAGGCAAAGGAAAATTATTGCTAATTCTACTTCCATAAGACTCATTGTCATTGGGATATCTTCAGCATTTCTACCTGCTTTATCTTGCATTAGAAAAACAGGCTCAATAATCAGTTGGCTAATACAGTTTAACATGGGTATTATATACAGTTTCATATAGAACTCACTGTTAAAGCACCTATATTACACAAAACTGGCTCTTCTGAGCTTTAAGCCATCTTATAATATTGTTACCTCAAGAATATACGTGGAGCTGTGTTTTTTTTCTTTCACACATATTTTAGTAACCCTTTATTATTAGTCTATTGTTATTCTACATCTCCAAAGCTCAAAACACTCTGTTCCACTTGTCATGTCATAAAACTGTAGTTTTCAAATTAACATCTACGTTTTACCTTTAGTTTAGTAAAGATTATCAGTTTTAGGGCTGAAATTATCCAAATGATTCTAGTGACGGCGTATTTAGTTTAAAAACACAGTGAAGCACTGTTTTACCACATGACATCACAAGGTGGAACAGAGTATTTTCTATTTGAGAGAAGAACTCAATATGCAAGGTCTGTGTGTTAAGTGTGTGTGAATGAAACAAAACACTCCCGGTATGTAAAATTGTAGGTATCTTTGTGATAAGGAAACAACATTATGACACAGTTTAGAAAATAACGTAATATAGGCCCTTTAAACAGTTGGTGGGACAATGACATGTGATATGAAATGAGTTATATGTTTTCATATGTTCTCATCTTGCTTCTATATTTACTTGGGATCTAGACTGATTCTTTCTATATATTCTAAGCACAAGAACTCTCACATTTTGCCAATTACTGGAAAAGTGTAAATCTTTGGCTGGCCAGGAACTTGTATACATCAAATGTATAGTAAAGTTATAATTTATTCAGTTAATAGTACTGCAGATGAAAACGGATTACTAGAGTGTTGAACAAACACTTAAATATGTTTTAATGTAATAGTTTCACTAACAGCTATTTGTGGTTCCAAGTTATACTATTGAAAAAACAACTAAAAATAACTAGTCTGTAATGCAGACCATGGTATGTCCATTAAGGTCTGTCACCAACCTCAGCTCATCTGTGTCTTCTTAAAGTTATTTTTAACCCTTGTTAATATGTTTAAAAGAGCACTTGGTCTCTGTGGTAAATGATTAGTTCTGTTTGCTCGTCAGTGAACAGGTGAGGAGCAGTGACAATCCGACCAGGACGACTGTTGTGTTTATTTGTCACACTGAAGATATGTATTTGTATCTAGAGCTATAGTTGTGACAGTGTGACCTATGACCCTGCCCAGACTGATACCACACACAAGGAATATGCTGGATGCATAAATGGGTCAGGCATGCATGAGCCACATGCGTCCACCTGGTGTCAAAGGCAGTAGTTTTCAACAGCTAATAGTCACAATGAATGAATCATTTGAAAACAGAATCAAAACAAAAGTTATTATTGTCAGAAATTGTGGTGCTTTTGTAAAAGGTTATCTTAACTGTTTGGCTTTTGAAATGTCCTATTATCCCATTATGCTATACATGTAATATATACAACAGTATTGAATTTAAAAGTCAGTCTGGTTCAAGTTAAAATCTTATATCAATGTTTATGCTTTTATACAAGCTTTTAAAATGTGGTCCTTGGGCCGAGAGAAAGTAACCGTTGGAAAGCTAAACATATCCCATGCTGTGGCCTGTGTCAGTTCCTCCTCCACCCAAATGGAGAACAAGGTTATCAAGATATGGAAACTTGGACTCCTGATGGCGTATTCTGGACGTCTGCAAACTGCAGCATCTCAGAGTGGAGTGGTGATGAAGGAGTGACCCAACAAACGCAGGAAGAGGGATATCTGCAAGACCCCTAACCCGACGGAGCGACAAATAAACCCAGACATGAGGATAGACGGGCCTTGTGTGCAAGCTCTGCACTTTGTGTGTTAACAGATTGACTTTGTCGTGTTTCAAGTGTACAGAATAACTGAAGACAGAACAGAGCTCACACACTCATTTGTGCTGCCAATCATCCCCAAAACACTGCTCACAATTTATGCTGAGCCATGTTGTAGAACTCTATTTCAGTGTATTCTTTGAAGAACGTATTCTTAGAAGAAAATGTCCCATCTTAATTAGTGATAGATGGGTTTTCTAAGAGATTTGCTGAAATAGCTATTTAGCAAATACCAAGAACAATTTACAAATATTGTAATATAATGAAAAAAGACAAACAGATGAGCCTCGGTAGATTTGAAGAAGGTGAAGAAGCAAATTGTCATCACTTCTTTCTGATACTATTTTGGTACTATGGACACTTTTATATAAATTATTTTTGTTTTTGTTATTGACACTCTTTTCTGAAGGTAAATGAACTGCATAATGTAAAAACTGGAGCACTGGAGTTTGATGGCAACAGAATTTTCTGTGTCTTCCTTGTCAGTTGTTAAACAAAAAGCTAAAAGGAGTAGATAAGCCAGATTAAATAAAAAAGAAACCGAGAATATGTTTTTGCTATGTATTTATCAGTTTTGCCTGCTTTGTGTGTTATGCGAGACATTTCCATAAGAACACTCAATTCAAGGTCTTCACGAATAAAAATACCTGACTGATACATGAAGGTTTGTTTTTGAAAACTTTTGTTTCCATATTTTCTGTTTATGTAACAAGGAGCTTACAGCACCTACCTTTTACATTAATAATGATTTGTTATCAAAAACCATCAAATGGAGTTGAAGTCAGATTTTGTTCAAATCAATGACATTAGTGACGTGTGACCGCATGTTTTTGCCTTATTAGACCATTATTTGTATTATGGTTGTTTTTCTTAGTCATTGTTAAAATGATCTGGTTTATTAAGGAAACTCTGTCAACTGTAAACAGTAAATCACTTGTCCCACAGGGTGAAAGTGTGTGAGAACCTCCTCTGGACGTCTGGCAGTGTACGGCCGAGGCTGTTGCCAGCGCTCCTATCCGCAGATAACATTGTGAGGGCCATTGCGCCGACTGAGGGATGTGGACGCCTCAAATCATCCTGTGGCAGGCCATGTGTTCCTCCCATACAAGCAAGGTGGGTGTTCCCTCCTAAATCTATAAAGTCACCTCTTTACATAGTTGGCTCTGCTCTGAATATATGCATACCTCTAGTGCTACATTCTTCTATGAACCAAACACTAGACATATATCAGTAAAAATAGGCATAAACTATAATCCTAAATCCCATGTAATCATTATCTAGCTAGCCAGGTGAGTTTCTTAAATAAACATTTCACCTTTTCCTTAGAAACTACTTAGTCAGATGGATGCTTTTACTTGGGCCCTGATGTCTGAAAGGTCAACATATTGCTGTTCAAATTTTAAAAAGGGCAAAGAGATTGTGGGAAAATGTGTCCTGCAAACAACCCAACACCAAGACGGCAGACATTTCCTTTAACTTCCTGCCTGAGGTGAATTATTATCTAAACCTCTAACCCATAGCCATAGAGGGCTCAGTCCAGTCACACACAGCAGTCCTGACGCTAAGCACTCATCTACCCTCCGCCCAAATATCTCCATTGTGTCGCACGTCCACCCTGTGCTCTGTCCCTAGTGCCCACTGCCACATACATAGGAAATGGCCCTTCCACTACTTTCTTCCTCTACTTGTGAGAACAATTTATTCACAGTTTCTCAGCCCTCGTCTTTCTTGTCAGCCAAGTGTCAGATGTCCATCCTGTGCTTGTTGCATTGCATTCCCCCATAAAATCTAAATTATACACAAAACTAATGATCAAGACTACAACCAGCAGACATTCCTTTGAGAATTGAGTTGAAAAAAACATTACAAATAAAAAACAGGACAGAGGCTGTTATCAGGATAGGAAACCTGAAGCACATGCAGGTTGTGAGTCAAAACAGTCCACTCTTCTCAGGGTTTGAACTGTAATCTGTGTAACCATTCATTGGTATTTAACTGTGTAACAAACACAATAGGCGGAAAAAAGTATTTCATTTTTTACCAACTTCAGAACTCCTGGAGAATTTTAATTGACCCTTTATGACTTCCATTTTATTACACAATACACTCTGAAAAGGTTCACAATCACCAAATATGTATACTTTGGCTAAAAATAATGACTATCCTTGTTTAAAGTACATGTTAATTTAATTGTCCAGTTGTAAGTCAAATGTTCAGTCCACCAGGCTTCATTTAAGATACTTAAATACTTATATATATATATATATATATATACACACATATGTATATAAAAAC
Source organism: Periophthalmus magnuspinnatus (assembly GCF_009829125.3). Classification (NCBI taxonomy): domain Eukaryota; kingdom Metazoa; phylum Chordata; class Actinopteri; order Gobiiformes; family Gobiidae; genus Periophthalmus; species Periophthalmus magnuspinnatus. Next base: position 11,012,171 of record NC_047146.1, read on the forward strand.
AACGTTAGTTTGATGGCATCATTGGAACAGAATGGTTTCTAAACAGATGACTCATGAGTAAAACACCTCTAAGGACAAAACCAAGGGTTTTAACATTGAAATGCTCCAGGTCACAGCTGTAACAAAGAAAACTGTTGGCACTTACAAATATGAGTTCAAATATGTATGCATTATGTTTCACTAAACAAACAAGTGCTTAGAAACAAGTGTGTGTGTGTCTTAAGCATAAGCCTTGTACCATTGAGGCCTCTGTGTCATGAGATGCAGCGCTGCCCCAGGTCACGTTGTATCTGTGAAGGCCATCGCTGATAGCATCGCGCTAAACTGCAGCTGAAAGACTCTTTTCTCTACTACTTTGTATGACACACAATTCATGTGATTTAAATATGGGCCGAGAATAGGAGCAGGGAAAGCACAGGTTATTCCACAGTTACATTATTTTTGTTTAAAGAAAGTATAACTTTTTGTTTTTTTCTGTTGAATCATTTTGGCAGTAGGTCCAGAAAGTATTCTTATTATTCTCTTAGCATTCCTATTTTTCTTTTACTATAAATTCAGTATATATCAATATTAAAACAAAGTTATTTTATTAACTTTTTGTTTCAATATTGATATATACTAGGTTTTTGTTACTTCCTTTTTTATTAACACTTCACAGTGAGGAGAATTTGTGTTAACATTGCCATATGCAGGTCACAGTTTGATATTTTTGTTCATTTGCTAACTATCTGATTAAGGGCCTGTTGGTGCTCTACGTTGCTTTCCAATCTAACCTTACGCCTCACTGCATATTCTCAAAAGAGTCCGCACCCTAAATCATGACATCATGTCTTTGTGTGAAATCCTACTGCTATTCACAGGTCCAGCGTAGGGCTTAGCATGCATGCGTTCACTATACCAACATGTAGCTCTTTAAAGGCAGCCCTGGTCCCCAAACTTAGTGGATAGAGTTAGAGATGTCAATATGGCCGCCATGTTCAGATCTGCTCAGCCTTCCTGTTTCTTCTTTATTCATGATAAATGGTATCTGCAAGTCTGAGGGGGCCCTTAGGTGCAGCTGACAACCTCAGTTATGGTTTTGAATCATCAGTTTTTAATAGTGAAATCTTAATTCTGGTGACCAGCTAGATGAAATAAAATCATGTTAATTAAAGTTTAATACATATCACACATCAAATCTGGAATCTTTTTTACAATTAAACATGGCACACTATTAAAAAAGAAATTGTGGAAGATCAGTTATCACCTTTTGCAGTAATAAAGAGCATTAGCAATACATTAAAATACATTAAACACAACTCAACTCTAAGATGACAAGCAAAATGTTTCACTCGTTTCACTCTTTTAATAACAGTGGAATCATCCAAACAACAATCCCTGTCGAGTGTTGTTCTTGCACGATCCAGGAAGGTTTGACTAACCTCCTGTAATTTACTTCATTCAAGTGTGCTGTTCATTCGTAGCATTCTTTACATTCCATCTACGGGACACAGAACAAAGAACATAAAAAGATACTTACATATACACAAAGATTTACAGTGAATGTAGATAAAAAAAAGTGCTTTACATGTGCATTTATTTGGAACAATTATGTAGCTGAAAAGATCTAACATTGTACCGCAGTAACAGCACAATATGAGTGCACACTGGACACTACTCTCTCCATGTCTGCCAAAGCGAGTGGCTTGGTGTTGGCCTGCCTCACTCCTCTAATATTTGCCAGGGAATACAGCTGGAGGAGGCCTAATGGTCGCTGTTGTTTCTTCCACTGTATCTGTTTTTACATACATTTTATATTAGCAGTTGCATAGAGCTGCCGAGTGGTGCATTGGACCCAGTGCCCTGGCCATGCAGTGTCCATGTTGGTATGGAAGCCTGAGGCCTGCTCCCATACATCCCTGCACCGGCGTGGTTGATCCTATTGTCCACTGCGTCACCACACGTCGCCCTCAAATAAAGGCCGTCTGGCTCCAAGCTTAAATATTGCAGCTAACTAAAAACCAACCATCAGAGCCGATTCATTCACATCTGCTCAGTGGGGCGACAAGGACAGGGCTTTAGGTGGGAAAGAGGGCAGAAAAAAGTTCACTATTCCCTGCTGGGTGCCAAGAGGACGGGACAGGACTCAACTTTGCCGGAGCCGCAGCTGTGGCAAGTTACTCATTTATTTTAATTTATTATGGGTATAGAGGTGTGAGGTATTTGATCGTTAATATGTTGTATTTTTATTACCTTTAATGTTACACATCTACAAATACATCTAAAAGTGGCAATCCATACATGCTGCTTTTCTGTACTGTATTTATTGCTTTAAATTTCTGTTAAACTTAATCTCGACGACAGGGCCCAAATTGTGTTTTTAATAACTTTAATAACAATTTTAATCCATGTTCTACTCAAAACCCGTTGGTGCTTCAAATGTAAAAATGAATTCCTCAATACTGAAATAACTGAAGCGTCAGAATAGTTTTAATTCCAGATTAATTTCTTGCTTTTGACACTCTCTTTTCTCCTCCCCTTGTCCATCCTACCTGATCACCCCACCCCATGATTTGGGTGCACCCTGTTTCCCTCCCTACCCCACTCTTTACTTTTCAGTGCTACGGACCGATCATGGGTGACTGGAGCTTTCTGGGCAATATTTTAGAGGAAGTCAACGAGCACTCTACGGTGATCGGCCGGGTGTGGCTCACAGTTCTGTTCATTTTTCGTATCCTTATACTGGGCACCGCTGCTGAGTTTGTTTGGGGCGATGAGCAGTCTGACTACGTGTGCAACACTCAGCAGCCTGGATGTGAAAATGTGTGCTACGATGAGGCCTTCCCAATCTCGCACATTCGACTTTGGGTGCTGCAGATCATTTTTGTGTCCACGCCATCGCTGGTGTATGTCGGCCATGCTGTGCACCATGTCCACATGGAAGAGAAACGCAAAGAGCGCGAGGAGGCAGAACTGAGTCGGCAACAAGAGCTGAGTGAGGAACGCCTGCCACTGGCTCCAGATCAGGGGAGCGTCCGAACTACGAAGGAGACCAGCACCAAGGGGAGCAAGAAGTTCAGGCTAGAAGGCACTTTGCTCAGAACATATATTTGCCATATAATCTTCAAGACACTGTTTGAGGTGGGCTTTGTGGTTGGCCAGTACTTCTTGTATGGGTTTCGCATCTTGCCACTGTACAAATGTAGCCGCTGGCCTTGCCCCAACACCGTAGACTGCTTTGTATCCCGTCCTACAGAGAAGACAGTCTTCATCATCTTCATGCTGGCTGTGGCTTGTGTTTCTCTCTTCCTCAATTTTGTAGAGATCAGCCACTTGGGCTTGAAGAAGATCCGCTTTGTGTTTCGGAAGCCAGCCCCAGCTCCAGCACAGGGCGAGGGATCAGCTCTACCCTCACCACAAGGTAAAGGCCTGGCCCCACTGGCTGTGCCATCATTACAGAGAGCAAAGGGCTACAGGCTGCTGGAGGAGGAGAAGGCCCCTCCAGTGACACATCTCTATCCTCTGGCCGAGGTGGGCATGGAGGCTGGCAGAGGCATCTCCTCTTTCCCGAGCCTGGAGGACAAGGCAGAGGAGGGGCTACCAATGGAGAGCATCTCAAAGGTTTATGATGAGACTCTACCGTCTTATGCCCAGACCACAGAGACAGCTGGGGTGACTCTACATGAGGAGGAGGAGGAGGTGCAGTCCGCAGAGGCACAGGCACAGACAGGGAGAATGGAGGAATTAGCTGATGAGGATGTTGAAGTGCAAGCAGCAGCAAATGACATGGAGGCATCGGATACGATAGAGGACACTAGACCACTGAGCCGAATGAGCAAAGCCAGTAGCAGGGCCAGGTCAGATGACCTCACTGTATGAATATGTGAGAGAACAGAAGCTAGCGCCACACTGACAATGTTGAACACACACACACCTAAAACTCTGCTCACTATGAAAACAGGTGTTAAACGAAGAGCCGCACATACATACATGCAATAGATGTGTACTGAAAAAAATTTAGGAACAAAAATAATGTGATCTAGACTAAAAGTAGACTTAAAAGTAGTTTTTTATATATTTAAAATATGTTTTAGTACCTATAAAAATATGCATGGAAGGAGGGGAACTGTTTTTACTTGATGAAAATCTATGGTCATTTTAAGAACCATCTTTTTCTATTGAAGTTTTAATCGATCAAAAAGTGCATAGGAGTTTGTACATGAGGTTGTGGAAGGTAGGGGAGAGAAAGTAGTTTGTACTTTTGTGCGTCTGCAGTTCAGTTTATTTCACTGTAGTTGGGCAGACTTTCTTCCCATTAAACAGCACCATGGAGTTGTTTGGGAACTCATTCAGAAGACTCTCGCAGAAATCAACAAAACTCATACATTTTTAGGAACTTTGCTCTTTATGCGGAAGGAAAACTGCTTTTTTGGGTAGATAAGAGCAAACCTTTTGCACATTAAGTTGATTAGACTACGTGAGGCCTTTAACACTCATCCAAGAATATGGTTTGTATACCTGTGGCACTTAAAGTTGAGAAGTGATAAAAGAAATAAATGACCGCATGTTGAATGTCTTTTAAATGTGATTGTACATCTCAAAAGTGGAGATAGCCTGTTGTTAAGCTTTAAAGTGGAGATGGCCGGTTAAGCTTTAAAGTTGACCTGTACACTGTGATATCAGTTGTCTGTTAAAGAGAGCTGGGGCTCATTTTGCCCTATCAGAGAATAGACTATAGTAGCGACCTCAGGCCAAATCCTCTCTTTTCGTGCTGTACAAACAGGCGTCCGGACGATAAAGATCATGCAGCATCAGCACAAAGTATTGTTCAAACTGAGACAATAAAAGAAACGGCACTCATCAATGAAAACAAGCATCCTTGATCCGGCTGAAAAAAAGAAAAAAAAAAAAGAAAAAAAAACTCTTTAGCCTTAATAGTTTTAGTTCAGCACAGTGATCCTTGCTCTGGCATGTTACAGTGACAATGACTTGTGACTAACAGTGATTGTTTACAAATTCAGCACAAAAACGACTAAAAACATGGGCGACTGCCACTGTACATAAAGCCCCCTCTCATGTCTAATAGTGTACATATTGTCATATGAACTTTCGTTAGATATTTAAATTGTAGGGTCAAAAAAGATTTTCAAAATTAATGAACAACCCAACAAACAAGCTGTAGCAACCAAAACAACACCACCACAATGGTAAGGATTTAGGAAAAGAAAAAATGACTGTGATGGAGACAATTTTACTTAAATAGAATTGCATTTACACTGGTGTGCTTTGTTATCCAACTACAGTCATTGTATGATATTCTTCTGTGCCCTATAAATGTAAATTTTGAAAATACTGTAAAATTGTTGCAACAGATTGTATTGCTCTGGGACCCAAGTAAACCTTTGCCTATAGTTAAAATCTAGAAGCTCATGTTTGAAGTAATCCCACAATGGGTTTTATACAGTGGACAAAGTCAATGCAGGCTTACAGTACATCGCAATGTGCCTCAGTGTGCACAATCACAGCGTTGGTTTTGGAGGCATGATCAAAAGGCTCTCAATAATTTCACAGAGATGGCAGCTTTTGTCCCCTTTGTGACTCCCAGCCATCAATGCCTCTATATGCCAATACGGTGGAGTAATAAAAAACACATCTATGAAGAAGATAATAGTGTTACAGCCAAACCAAAGTGTCCCAAGAGAAGGAATACGTGTATGCTCCTTGTATTTGTAAATTTGTTGCAGCGACTGTATGTTTGAAGAACATGCGCTTAATTCTTGCAAAGAGAGAAACAAGATGTTTTTACTACTAACTTGTATTCGATGCTGATATTCTATGTGTGGCAATATATGTTTTGGAATGTGAACCAATACAATAAAAAGTCACACATGAACAAGTTGATTTTCTTATTTCTGAAAACTCTATCTCTTTTCATTCATGCATAATTGCTGGTTTGCAGAGGGCATCATATTTCATAGGTTTCAAAGTGATGAATATCCAGCACTGTTCCCATGTTCCCAGCAATTCAAAACAAAATAAATATTGAATGGGGAAAGGTAGTCAAAATATCACCTATTAACAGGAAGCTGAAACCCATGAACGGGCCAATAATACTAAGATGCAGATTTGTGTTGTGAGATAGTAAGTTCAAGTTTCTGGGGTCTAGTCACTTATGATCAAATTCAACATTTGGAAGCAGAAAACAATCAATTCAACTTTTTTTCTGGAGTTGTATTCAATCATAGTCACCACTAGAGAGCAGCATTGAACCATTGATTAGGACAGTGAAAATATTTTTTCTTTTATTACATAAAGCTAAACTTGACCTGTGCCATCTTGGTAGTCAAAGGCCATGAGCCTATTAGAGAGTGCATCCATTGCAGGGTTCTTATTGGGTTCATTATACCTTAATAATGTTACATAATAAAAAATAAATAAATAAAAAATGTAAAAAAAAAAAAAAAAAAAGAAAAGTTATTTAACATAGTAATTTATATGTGTTTAAATTAGTAAGGCATTATTGTAGCCTATGCATTACTCAAATATTTCTCCGAATCACTGGCCAATTGCCCAAGTGAACACAAATGATACAATATAAGATGCATAGTAGCATATATAACCTACTTTCAAAACAAACTTATATTGTCACTCAGATTTTCATTTTGCTTGTTGGATCACATGAAAAACAAATAAAAAGCATATATATTTTTTATTACTGCTCCCTTTGTGATGACAAGTATCTGCCAATTACAGACAGTACATATTGATGGTTAGTAGTTCAGACCACCTTTTGCCACTTCCTGGAAACATGTTCTTTTGTGGGTGACAGAAGGTGGTATGATACTATATTTTTACCTACAACATTACCAAACACATAGAAAGAGATTATTACAGTGCACTTGTCAAAACTACTATTACTACTACAAGGCTGGCATCACATACAATTATCTGCATTCATTTACACACTGAGGGAACTACTGACACAGAACTTTTTCGAGGTAAGTGTGGTTTCCTCCATCTTTGTAAACCATGAGAAAGTAATGCTCTCTTTAGATGAGCTCCCAGGTTTTTTGTAGAAGAATGGTACCTAATATTTTAACTAATAGGTTTAACCTGGTCGTTTCCAGTGCAATAGCACTGAGAATTTTAATTCACATGCATTAGGACAGAAACAAAAGAGTTTCTCTGTTTGCACCACAGAGTCGCTGAAGCCTCTGTTTGTAGTGAAAATATGATCTGATCTCTAAACACAAACTAGTGGTGCAAAAGTCCTTTGATATAATCTGTATCTGCTTCAAACAGTTTTATAAAAAATAACAGCATGGACAGATATTTAAATTTCATATATTTTATATTTTATTTTGTACCCATTTTAGTGGGCCTAACTAAGAATTTGATGTCTTTCCAGGCACAATGGAAAATGCTTACAAGCTTTTTTACTTGATGACCATCTTGTCATATAGCTTTTTTTGTATTCCATCAAATGCAGGTATAACACAGCTTCAATATATACAGGCTATCTGCTACAATCATCAGCTTTTGTTTCCCTTTATAGAGATAAATACAAGATCTGCCATTATTGGGAGAGGAGTCAACCTATTCTGTAAAAATGAGTCTCTTGGTTATCTCAACCAGCTAACATGGATCAAGAATAAAACCAAACTAGTAACATTTGTTCCACCAATAACAATACTCTGGTATCATGAAGCATACCGCCTCCAAATAAATATGTCATTATCTAAAGCCCGAATGTATGCACTGACCATTGACAAAGTACTATGGGACCATACTGGGAATTACACCTGTGAGACCTCAACAGAGGCAGGATTATGGGAGGAGGACTGGATACTCAACATCACTGGTGTGTGTGTGTGTGTGTGTGTGTGTATATGTATATATATATATATATATATATATATATATATATATATATATATATATATATATATATATATATAATAAAAGTTTTAAACCTTGAGCTGTGGACCTGTTAGTAGGGCTGTAGTTGACTTAAGAAGATGTCGACTAAATAACCCATGTGCCTTGATTACTCAACTGAGAAGGGGCATAGTGGCACTGGCAAAAGCTTTTGGAACTATTATCTCTATATATGTCCGAAAAGCGCACAGACAAAATCACAAGCTGACAGGAGTTAATAGTCAACAATATTTAAAAAGAAGCACTATAGGATTCTTCATGTAAAAGGCAGAACATACTAATCATACTTAAACTACAGCTTACTTAATTCATGCCTTCTTCTTTCTGCTGTAGTGCATATAAGTCTTTATAATAATACCAATAAAAAAGTTGACCTTTTGTGTATATTGGTTAGTAACACTTATGCCACGACATTGAAACTGCAAGTGATTTTTTTTTATTTTAGGTGCTGAAAAGTCTTTTGAATATCGTGGAGTTATTGTTAGATTTTTGTTTTTATACATGTTTTATTAAGAATTCACACCCCATTCACTGAAGAGTTGTTCTTTTTTCCTAGATAAAGAAGAAACTGAGCCAAAAACTGAGCAAACTTTTTCAGTGCTTATAATTATAATCACTGCAATTTGTGTTGGGGTGATTTTTGTTGTTTCTTTAACCATTCTGCTCTTCAAACTACGAAAACAGTAAGTTTCTAATTATCATCATAAAGTTAAAATATTCAGTAGTTTGGGACCATGTTTATTGAGGATAAAATTTCACTCATCTCTACTGTTGTTTTTTGCAGCAACAACACACAACATGGTGCAGCAGAAATGGTAAACACTGTTCAGTTTGAGAAGGTAACATGATTAGATAGAAATCAGATGTTCAAGCAAGTTTAATAAAATACACTGTGTGTTTGTATGATTTCAGCACCAAGACATTTATGAAAACTGTCTGGGAGGTCAAAGCAGTCAATGCCATCACATTTACTGCAACCCAATGTAATAAAAAAAAAACAAAAACTGAAAACATTTTGTCACATACTACAGTCTGTCGGACATTTCAATAATGGTCTAACATTGTCTCTGCAAGCATTTGTTATTTGTTGCATGTTATTTGCAGGAAATTACACTTCAGCTACTGTTGCAGGTTTCAGCAGAGTGACACGATTAGAAAATACAGAGAAATGACAATAGGCATGTTTAAAATAAAATAATAATGGCTTACAATCTGTGCCATCGGCCCCTCCAACCACCACCAATCATTCGCGCACACACCACTTTCATACTAGGCAAAGTCTAGGCGAAGTGTCTTGCCTAAGGACACAACAGAACGAGTGGGACTGGATCCTCCGACCTTCGGGTTAAGGGACCCTAACCACTGAGCCACTATTCATGTAATTGAAAACATGGAATTTTTAATCAAAGGTAGCAGTAACTAATGCAATTTCTGTATTGAAAAATATGTCTTAGTCAAAGAAATGCCAGTGGCTGTATTTTTGTTTGAATATTGTTTTGTTTTTTATGTGTGTGTGTGAGAAAATAGTATGTATAATACAAAAACATAACAGAATTCTATGTACAGGTAGTAAAACAGTCACACTAAACAAATATAGTCTAATAAATAATGCTAATGCAAGTGTAATACAAAGTTAAATAAATGTAAAAACGTAACGGTATTGCATACTATACAAATCTTTCTGTTATCAAGTTTAAATACGCAAATAGCAAACCATATCAATGTGTCAGTTCATTGTGTTAAAGTTGAAAGGCAAAGCTCTCAATTTACTGGTCAATCTACGTTCCTACCCTCACCTATGGTCATGAGCTTTTAGTAATGACTGAAAGGACAAGATCGCGCATACAAGTGACCGAAATGGGTTTTCTCCGCAGGGTGGCTGGGCGCTCCCTTGGAGATAGGGTGAGGAGCTCAGTCACACTGGTCAATCAATAAAGACCATGGAGAACAAGGGCCGTGTCTCTGCATCTCTTCTTTGTGCAACAGAACAGAAACTGACAATAACCTAGATTTGCTCTTCTACTACAGATGCACGTAAAGGACTTAGGGCTTCTGGCCTCGATGGTTGTGCACTTGTTTCTGTTTGTTCAGTTTCATGTCTTGTGTTAAAACAGGGAATGCTGCACTTTTTATTTGACCTAAAAAGAGAAAAAGCACATCATCAGTTGATGTACAAAAGAAACACTGTTGAAAATAATTCCAGATGAATAATGTCTGCACCTATAATACCACATGGCAACACCAGCAACATTGATGAAAAGTAGAAGAGAAAATAGCGTCCAGGCAGCAGTACAACTTCCTAAAAGGAGAAAAAGTATCAACAACAAGTGATGTTTCATATTCCTCAAAAAGTAGTAGTTTCGTGTTCAAGCATGACTATCAACATATAGATACTAAACTGAACCAGTTTTACTGTCCAAAAGGCAGGAAACTAGTTGGCAGTTAATAAAGAGGCTGACGTTACGATCAACAGTACAATGATACTACATCCTGAATGAATTCCTGTAAATGCGATCCGGATTTTCACATGTGAAAACTGATGCAGGTACAAGAGCAGTCTCCCATGGTTTTGAGTAGGGTGTGTCCGTCAATTGAAACTACGAGGTCTAGCCACAGGTACGACCAGTATGCCCAGTTCCTTTAGGTTAAAACAAGCCCTGACGTAGTAGGAAATGTCAGTATACTAGGTTTCAGGTCAATGTATCAATACTTAACATATGACTCATTAAAGAGGCTCATGTGTTTCATTGTACCATTAGGACTATGTTTTGTCACTGAACTTCAATGTGTGATTGTGACAAGCCTAAAAATATATTTACCGCCATCAGATACATGCAGATAGAGGTATCCTTGATTCGTCCCGTACGTGTTGGTGGCTTTGCACTCAAATAGACCATTGAGTTGTGAAGAGGGTTTGAGAATCTGCAGCACTGCATCACTGGCCTTCACTGCAGAGTCTGACCATGAAAAGCCCGTTCTAAAAAAAAAAAAAAAAAAAAAAAAAAAAAACAACCTCCGGTCAATCTTGCCTCAGAGCTTTTAATATTGAAGTTATTGTTCATTTTATCTCATCTATTACGTTTTGTATTTTGAGTGCTGTGCAAACAGCTGTGTTTGTAACATTGTAAGTAAGAGTGCATAGGACAAAAGAGCTGGGAAATGGCCAAGTGTACAAAGGCAGGGTTTCTGAGCACTCAATTCCCAAAAGCAGAAGAATAATGGATTACTGGATTACATAGACCAGTTAAAATATAACTGATGATGAGGGAACACTTTTATGACAGCTCCTATAAGTCTACACACTATGCATCTTTTAAAACATGGTTATTAGAATATAGTTAGAAATGTTATACATATTAAAATATATAACATACCTGCTCCAAGTGAAGTTGGCCTTTGGGTTGGCTTCAGACACACATTTCAATGAGCTTTTGGATATTTCATGTATTCTGACTTCACTTGGTGGAACTAAAGGCAAATGGAAACTCAGTTAAATCACAGCCAGGAAGGGAACTTCCAGAGCAATCAGCGATTTTTTTAGTAGACAAAGTGAAGTGAATGAATGAGTATATGGAGCAGGTTCAAAGGAAATGCATGCTGAAAGAGGGAGTGGTGTGTTAAATTTGTGGTAAACTTTAACAAAGAGCACCATGCACAAGTGATGAATGAACTGTAACACTTATTAACACAAAAGCAAATAACTTAAGCCACTGCATTTTAAACCACACAAAAGGAGTATACTTAGTTATTAACTTCATCACATGACTGTTTATGAAAGTTTTAATATCCAGTTCCATCTGGATTACTCATTTGTGTGAGTGACCTTCATTGAATTTAACATATCTCAGAATCAGAATCATGCCATCGTTTGTGAACACAGTTCACAAACGATGGCAACACAGTTCACAAACTAGGAAGTTATTTTGGTGATAAAGTGCAACATAAAACATAAAACACACTGAATAAATACAAATACAAATTAGGGCATGCATGAAGTTAAAAAAAAAGATATGCTTAAAAATCAAATAAAATACTTAAAGGTAGAAAATATATACAACAGCAGCATCAGAACAACAGTGCAAACATGACTTATTAAAGTGGCCGGTGATATAAAGTGTCTAGTTTTGTGCAAATATTATAAAGTGTTCATGAGACAAACTGCAGACAATCTGCACCATTAGATGATATTTATACTATAATAAGAGTTTGAGCCTAACATGCTCCTGGTAAATTTAACAAAACCAGCCCCAACATCAGAACACATTGCATTACATGACTATTTTGTGAGTCATCCTCATCCTGTCTAAAGATTCACTTTGAATGCATCATGTGACCTGCCATTGTCAGACAGATACTTATTATAGACAACAAACCATGTAAAAAGTTATTTAAAAAACTCACAGTGGATCTGGATGGTGAGAGGTAGTGTGGACCCATTTGGTAATGCTGGAGTCCTGATCACGCATTGTACAGAATGATTGTGAAGGCTTCTTGTAGGAATCCCAAACAATGTGCTAACTGTAGTGGTTGTGCTGTCTGCATTTTTTGTGGAGTTGTGAGTTATTCTCAACAGGTCAGAGAGTTTGCCTAAATGCCAGTTTATGGATGCTGGAGGCCAGGAATGTGCAGCAGTGCAGGTGCCAAGAATAACCTCTTCATTCCCCACAATAAGAACATTGTCTTTCACTGTGGTTTCTGGAGGAACTACAAAATCAAAACAGACAAAACTTTTAAAGGACCAAATATATAACCACACTAAATAAAACAGTTGTAATACCTAGTACATTCAGCGGTATCTCCGTCTTGAAGTTACCACTAGGGAACAAAGTGAATATACATGTATAGGTCCCTTCATCAGACCGTGTCACATTAGACAACTGTAATGATCCATTTCGTAGTGAAATATTTCCAGCAAAACTGAATCTTTCATCAGGTCCATTGAAATAAGACGGGCCGTTTTTTGACGAAATGGTGTAGAAATTGGTGTTATCTTTAATCAGTCTGGTTCTCCTTTGCCATGTGATCTGAGTCAGGCTCTCTGTTGTTTCTTGTAGCAAGCATGGGAAAATAGCAGTTTCACCGAGGACGACGGACACGTTCCCTCCAATCACCTGCACAGCTATAATGAAATAACAATGAATGAAAGGGTTAGAACAACATACCAGCCCTGCTCTTTTAAGTCAAGCACAAGCCTTATAACTAGGCCTATATAGGTTTGACTACAACATAAGCCTTGGTCACTGCCCCTGTCGCGCGCCATGACACAAAGAAGATGAACAGACCATTTTACGAACAGAAACCTTGATTAGTGACGACATAATGACTTGAATCAAACGAGCTGGATCCTGTAAAGTGGGCTAAATATGCTACTATATAACAAAAGATAAAACCCAAAAATCGACTTAGCCCTCCCTCTTAACGCTAACGGCGCACCCAAGACTACAGCGGATACGCAGCAAACTACAGCACAATGATACGAGGATTACCAAACCGTATGAAGAAGCGAAGACCCACCTTCTATCACGGTGTTTTGTAGAGCCAAATAAATCAGTAAACAGTACATTTCCTTGTAGCCGATTCCACGTGCGTATCCTTCCTTGGATATCGTACTCCATTCTTTCCACCCACATCTCATTGCTCAGGGTGACGCTCCTTTTCCCCAACACGCCCAAGTTGTAAAAGCATATTTAGTCCATGATTCAGTAAAACCACTGTCCACAGAAAACATTAATAGGTTAGTAAACAAACAGTTGTATGTGAATATTATACACTTGAAACCAGAAGTTTTCAAACACTATTTAAAAAGACACACACGCTTTTTTCCTCACTGTTAGTTTGGCAGTATACTTCGGGTCATGATCCATTTGCGCCTAAAATTTAACTTCCTGGCTGATGGGTTGAGATGATTTTCACATAATGTTCCTTCTCGTTTTTCTGGCCTTTAGCAAATAGAAATAACTTTCGTAACCCTAATTGACCTAGGGGAAAGTTTAGTCTGATTTCATGTCAGACAGTGAGAAAACAAGCATGTATATTTTTATGCAAACTTGTGGTTTCAACTGTAGTCTCAAATTGTGTTACCTGATGGATTCAAAATATATATTCAAGTTATATTATGTTATCTCACTGTTCATTTTAAAGGTACTGTAATGTAATGTTCACTCTTTATTTAGTCATTACTATTAGTTATAGTCAGTTCACTACTTTATTTAGTCATTATATTCAATTATGTAAACTATGTAATCTGCACTAATGTTTGTTCTTGAGTCTTGCAGAAAATGTCTTTTGAAAGTGCAGGATCCCACGGGAAGAAGGTCACTGTGAAACCGAAACATCATGGGAGGATGTTTTGTGGAAAGAGTGACCTTCTGGAAATGCAAAAACAGAATATATTTCTCTGTGTATTTCGTCATTATGTTTTTACACTGCTTGCAAAGTATACGCCCCCCCCTTCAGACGTGTATGTAACTAGGGTTCCCTAACTTTAATAAAAGAGGTGAAAGGCGGTCTGGGCCCCAGAGAGGGTGGTGGTTTGTAACTGGGGTTTTTTGCCTCTCCGCTCTTTCTCCTCAATATTGAGACAAAATAATCTCTCTTGTCTTCTCTTCTCTTTTGAACTCTAATATAGGTTGTGAACCTATCATTACCTTTTACTGAATCATGTGACAGTCCAAAACAAACTGATTATTTTTGCAAAATATGAACTATCCATTGTTGGGCGTGCTCTATCAAAATGACGACTGGATTCGGTCAATTCAAATCTACAATACATGACAATATTCAAAGGATATATGAATTATTATGTTTTGATATGATATATGAATTATATAATGCATCTAAAAAGCTTTATTCAAACTAATATGCAGTCAATATTTTGATATATGTATATGTGATGCAACTAAGAAACTTTATTACTTAGCATAGCCTTCACCATCCATCCATTTTCATCTGCTTATCCGGGTTGTGGGGGCAGCAGTCTAAGCAGGGACTCCCAAACTTGCCTCACCCCAGACACGTCCTCTAGCTCCTCCGGTGGGATCCCAAGGCGTTCCCAGGCCTGCCGAGAGACATAGTCCCTCCAGCGTGTCCTGGGTCTTCCCCGGGGCCTCCTCCCGGTGGGACATGCCCAGAACACCTCCCTAGGGAGGCGTTCAGGAGGCATCCTGAGCAGATGCCCGAGCCACCTCAGCTGGCTCCTCTCAACGTGTAGGAGCAGCGGCTCTACTCCGAGCTCCTCCCGTGTGACTGAGCTCCTCACCCTATCCCTAAGGATGCGCCCAGCCACTCTGCGGAGGAAACCCATTTTGGCCGCTTGTATCCGCGATCTTGTCCTTTCGGTCATTACCCAGAGCTCATGTCCATAGGTGAGGGTAGGAACGTAGATTGACCGGTAAATCGAGAGCTTCGCCTTTGGGCTCAGCTCCTTCACCACAACGAACCGATACAGCGACCGCATCACTGCAGACGCTGCACCGATCCGCCTGTCAATCTCATGCTCCATCCTTCTCTCACTCGTGAACAAGACCACGAGATACTTGAACTCCTCCACTTGGGGCAGAGACTCACCACCCACCCGGAAAGAGCAAACCACCTTTTTCCGGTCGAGAACCATGGCCTCGGATTTCGAGGAGCTGATTCTCATCCCAGCCGCTTCACACTCGGCTGCAAACAGCCCCAGTGCCTGCTGCAGGTCCTTGCTCGATGAAGCCATCAGGAGAACATCATCTGCAAACAGCAGAGATGAGATCCTGTGGTTCCCAAACCAGACCCCCTCCGGCCCCTGGCTGCGCCTAGAAATTCTGTCCATAAATATAATGAACAGAACTGGTGACAAAGGGCAGCCCTGGCGGAGTCCAACATGCACCGGGAACAGGTCTGACTTACTGCCGGCAATGTGAACACAGCTCCTGCTCCGGTCATACAGGGACCGCACAGCCCTTAGCAAAGGGCCCCGGACACCATACTCCCAGAGCACCCCCCAAAGGATACCACGAGGGACACGGTCGAATGCCTTCTCCAAATCCACAAAACACATGTGGACTGGTTGGGCAAACTCCCATGAACCCTCGAGGACCCGATGGAGAGTATAAAGCTGGTCCAGTGTTCCACGACCAGGACGAAAACCACACTGCTGCTCCTGAATCCGAGGTTCGACTATCGGTCGGATTCTCCTCTCCAGTACCCTGGAGTAGACTATTGCTTAAACATTGCTCAGACTTTTAGTGCATATAAAAGAGTTATCATCAAAAGAGACATCAAATAACTGTCACATTTCACAATGTTAGGTTCACTTTATTGTCATCTACATTTGACCCATTTCATGCAGCATCTGCATCTTGTCAGCCAACAGAAACTAACCAGTCAGCATTATTTACTCTTTAATTCAAACACATCCAGGGATTGTAAAAAGGAGATAAATCACAGAATTAAATTAAACTGGAGGTTTATATTACATAATTATAAGTATAAATATAATTAAACTGTGCCTTTTAGGATCAGTTTACGAAATATATGCAGTATCCCCCGGGCTTCTTTTCCCGTAATAGTAAAAACATGATTACTGTTTGGTGGCAGTCTGTCCAAATACAAAGGTTTGAGCTGCAGCTGTACATGACTAGCCAAATTTTTAGCTCAAATCTCTGAGGCTTACACAGTTAAAAACAAACTTCTTTGACAGTTTTGTTCTTCTTTTAAGTTTACAGTTTTGTTAGTAATGATTTCATACATTAAAAATTGCATACTCGCATGTTTTCGCTGCTCTCCAGAAGGGCTTTTCATTGGGTTTAATGGCATTTGGCATTATTTTAATAGACCCATGGTGGTAACCAACATTTTGGTGCATTTCCACCATCTACTGTGCTGGGGTGTGGGTCAGAGTCATAGACAGTGTATATATAATATATACACACGTTTTATTACAATAAATAATATAGGGATTTATATATATATATATATATATATATATATATATATATATATATATATATATATATATCACACACAATACATACACACTTCTTTATACAGTCTATGGTCAGTGTATAATATATAAACTATTCTAGTGAAGCTAAATTCTTTTAACAAGATTAATTTCCCTTGAAAATTTAAATAACAATTTTAAATTCTCTGTTTAGTAAACTATTTAAAGTAAATGCAACCCTTTGATTTTTTTAAATTCTTGTTTAAAACTCTGTCGATTGTCATTGTACTTGTTACAATTTAAAATAACATGCTCTACCATTTCTAACTCTAGGCCACACTCACATAATCCAGAGGAAAGTTTACCTTTTAAAAACAATGTTCTATTTAATCCAGTGTGTCCTACTCTGAATCTTGTGACGAATACCTGCTCTCTTGTGTTCATTCCTGGCCTCTTTTCTGTCCCCAGCTTCTTCTGGACCTTAGAGCCCTTCATCCCAGCACCACTGCCACTCCGATGTAATTTGAGCAATTAGCTATAGACCGTAGTTGTACTAATAAATATACTATGTACGACCAAAGAGCAGATTGTTGGGCTAGGACCAGAAGACCAGAGACAACTCATAGAGAGAGTGGACAGAGACTGCACATTGCATTAAAGTGGTACCATATATTAAACATTAAGTTAAATATTAAGTGAACAACAAGACAGGCAGACAGACACTAGTGAATGGCCATTCATAAAATTCATAGAACACCTACAAAAAGTTGAAGTGGTTCACAATGATATTGCACAATCTGGCCAGGTCAAATACTCCAAAAAACCCAGAGTTCAATTCATGTGTTGTGATCAGTTTAGAGTCCAAACACATAATTAATTCATAAATATGTTCAGGTAGACCATTGTACTGAATGAACCAAAAGGTGAGGTGCAAAGCAAGAGACAGGCTATAATGAGCTGCCTACCCGGCCGGACCAGAGCAGGTGCAGTTCAATGTAGAAGTCTTCAGATTAAGGTTTGAGGGTTATTCCATAGCTCGCCATCAAGGAATGAAAATCTGGCCTGTATGGACACAGGATCATGGGTCTCAGTCACGAAATTATCAGTGTGCACACAAATCTAAGTTTAGGTATGAATCAATAGCAATTGCGAAGCAATAATATTAGCTGTATTATCAATAATTCCTCATCAAAATCTTAATACAATGTACATTATAGAGCTATACTAACTACGTAGCAGTTCAGGTGCATAAAAAGGTACAGTGTTAGCCCCACACAAAGTGCACAAGTGCGTTAGAGCACCGAGTTCATTAGCGTTGACAAATACCGAATAAAGGCTTCGAAATTACCCACAACAGTGTCTATAATGAGATATAAGTTAGACAAAGATTCGACATAAGGTTCATATCATCTGAGTGAAAGGCATTGGAGAAAACGGGTTTAAAACCCAATGCTAACTGCTTATTGAGAATGAATGGAGTCCGCAAGGCTAACGTTAGCATAACAAACAAACTCACCGATTCCCCTATACATCTCAGAATCAAAGCTCACTCCCGATGCAGCAAGGACCTGGTGACCGATACCTATGGTTAAACGGTGGGTTTCATAAAATTGGAGGGCTGTCATAGTGAAATGAAGGTATACAAGAACTTTAAACCCTACCGAGTTCACGTTTCTCGCACTAGCTCCGCACCTACTGAGTGTGTGTTGCTTCCGGGTAATACTGAGCCCTGATTGGACGCAACGAGTCAGGTGAACAGGAGCACGGAACTCACAGAGGACACAGCGGAGGGAGAGAGATAAAACTAATGAAGCAGGAAATCCGCCTTTTCACCCGGGTTACATCTTTGTTGTTTAGAGATTACTTTGCAAGGTGATGAGCCATCTAATTTCCAATAATTTCCCTACTGAGCGGGAACCCACATAAATCGAATAAATATTTTAAAAGGTCTGAATAGAAGTTAGTAATGCTAATGAATTTGAACATATACGAACTTCCCCCATGCTATTCTCCTCTACCCACTGTAAAGCCATTCCAATTGCCATCATTTCTACAGTATGTACTACCAGGAGATCCGATGTTCTTTGCTTCTTGTAAAAAAATATCTCCGGAATAACAAAATCAAATTCCTGATCCTGTATCTTTGTCAGTGTAAATAGCAGTACAAACTGATTACAAGTTCTGAACTCTCTCATAGACAACCTCCTACTTGTACTTTTCAGCTCATGAATATAAAAGTCAACATAAACAGTGGACAGTAACCAAAAGGGTGTAACTAGGCATGGTCCTGCAGTAAGGTAATTTTCCCCCTGAATTCCCATCTTCCTCACAATTTTACATGTTGTCTAGGCCTTGCCTTCCCTCTTTCCTAACATGGCAGGAGGGTTTTGACTGTAAGGTGGCGCTCCTCTTTGTGTTATCCAAAGCTGCATCATAACTTGTCTTTGTCTCAGATCTAAAAGTAATTCTCCCATCTCAACCTGAACTGCAGATACAGGAGAAGCCTTCAAAGTACCACAGCATATCCTCAAGGCTTTGGTTTGAACTATTTCCAATTTATGAATCGGCGTCCTAGGTGCTCCTCTATGCGACAGGCAGCTATAATCCATCACTGATCTTATCAATGCAATACACACGTTTTTGAGCGCAGTTCTGCTGGCTCCCCATTCAGATCCTGTGAGGCACCTCATAATATTAATAACTTTCTTACATTTCTCTTCAACAAATTTTATGTGGTCATTCCATAACAACTTTGACTCAAAGATGACCCCAAAAATCTAAAACTATTTACCCTCTCTATTCTCTCTCTCCATACATTTTTAAATCTATCTCATCCCTCTTTCTCCTGCTTAAAATCACTGTCTTTGTTTTCTCCAAAGAGAACATGAAACCTCAGCTTTATGACCAGCCCTCCACTACTTTAATTGCTCTCTGGATTCTGTCTTGCACTAATCTTAGATTTTTCCCCATGCTCCGTCATCAACAAAGATTGCATAATATCTGGGTCAACATTACTAAACAAATTATTTACTCTGATACAACAGAAGGCTTATAGCACTTCCGTGAGGATAAGCTATAAGTTTTGTTTAGTAGAAAAAGCTGTTCCAACCTGAACTTGAATACATCTATCAAATAAAAAAAGTTTTAAATTCAATTAAATGCCTTTTATTTCAGTTTTAAACAATTTAATCAACAGTCCCTCCTTTCAGACCATTTCATAAGCCTTTTCTATGTCAAAGAAGACTGCAGGCACTACCTCTTTATTCACTTGAGCTCTTCTGATATCTGTCTAGACATACAACTGGATCCATCATTTCTCTTCATCTCTTTCCGATCTGAAATGGTAACAGCAGCATGGTACATTATTAATAATATGGTACATTATTAATACATTATTAATACATTATTAAT
Source organism: Periophthalmus magnuspinnatus (assembly GCF_009829125.3). NCBI lineage: Eukaryota > Metazoa > Chordata > Actinopteri > Gobiiformes > Gobiidae > Periophthalmus > Periophthalmus magnuspinnatus. Next base: position 11,032,419 of record NC_047146.1, read on the forward strand.
AATGTGGTACATTATTCTCTCCCATATGTGCAGTCAAAGTTACGGATCTATAACTCGAAGCGTTGGTGGGATCTTTCCCTGCTTTAACACAACTTCTTTTCAGCTCCCTGGTAAGCTGCCCTCCTCCCACGTGTTATTAAACAGACCTAACACTTTATTCTTTGCTCGACTGTCAAGATGTTTTGACATAATGTAACAAATTTGGTCCGTGTAACAAATTTGGTATTTACCTGGGACTGTCACGCCCGTCTTAACTATAGCTCTCTTTATTTCTTACAAAGTGAAAGGAAAATCCATTAATGGAGTCATAGGTATCAGCCTGTCCAAAATATCATTATTACGTGTTCTGCTTTGGTGTCTTCCCTGTTTCCCTGCCACTGAGAGGTTGTTTGAGCTCTGAATTTTTGCAAATGCTCTGACTGTAAGGTCAGCTTTCTCTTCATTAGAAACTGCCATTACCTCCCCTTGCTTAAGTAAAGGATACACACTTGTGCTTGGTGGAGTAGTCCTCCCTATTGTGCCACGATAATCTCCAGTTTGCTCATCTTTCCTGTTGAACGACTCTTTTTACTTGAGCAAAAGCTTTCTTATACTCCAGTAGCTTCTGAAAATTATGCATTCTTCCTAGCTCTTTAAAAACCTTATTTCTCACCTTTACTGCCTTGGTACACTCCTATCCACCAAGGGACTATCTTCTTATTGTTTCTTCCTTTCTCACTAGCGCCACACGGTGGGATATAGGAAGCGGCGAAGGATGTGGATGTATCCTTCATTCACAGCTGATTTCCATGGCCACTTGAAATTGATGCAACTGGCCTTTAAATGTAGCCTCCGAAGGATGCCACCGTTGAATTGGGACATGGTTGCGGTCCAGTCCTGCGTCCCATGGATTGAAATAGGAAAGCAGTTACTTTTACCACAAATAGCAGACGAACAGAACAAGAGGTTAATGGCTGAAATAACAGCAGACAAAATTTCTAAATGGTATAAAATTTATAGGAAAATACTAGTGCTACTAATGTGTAAAACATTTAACTGGATATTAAAGAGGGGTAGAATTCCTGATTCTTGGAGAGAAGCCATAATTTCTGGATTTATAAAAAAAAAAAAAAAAAAAGGCAAACACACAACATCCGCCCCACTTTACGTAGTCTGCAGTATATCAAGGAAAGGAAAGGAGGCCGCAATTTTAGGAATAGATGCGGAAAAGGCATCTAATTCTGTTGGATGGGAATTTCTGTTTAAAGTAATGAGGAGGTGTAACTTTCAGGAGGAGTATATTAGGACTGTGCGGGGTCTGTACATTGATCCTATAGCAAGTATCAAGGTTAATAGTATTTTATCTAAGGCAGTCAATCTAGAAAGGGGATGCCGTCAAGAATGCTCAGTCAGCCCACTAGTATTTGTCATCTTCCTAGAACCGTTAAGCCAATGGATAAAGCCGAGCACTAACATTAAAGGTATAAGTGTGTCAGGAATAGAACAGAAAATAGCCCTGTTTGCAGATGATGTCTTAGTTTACCTGGAGAACCCAAACTATAGCCTTCAATTATGAGCCAAGCCAAAACATAAAACAGAATTACATGATTAATTGGGACCAACAGTCACTGAAGTACTTGGGTATTATTTTGACAAAAGATTTGAGAAACTTGAAAGCTTCTAACTATGACCACGTAATATCTAATATAAAAACAGATCTATCTCGGTGGAATTGAGTTTCTAAGTTTGACATCTAGAGTGGAGGTGATAAAGATGAATATGTTGCCTTGGTTACTATAATTTTCCACTTGAGGTGACAAAGGTTTTAAAGAGTGGGACAAAGTGATATCTAGATACATATGGCAAGGTAAGAGGTCGTGTGCTAAATATAGAACATAACAACTGCAAAAACGGAAATGTGGTCGAGTGTTGCCAAGCCTAAAGAGCTATTATCAAACTGCTCAGTTGAAAGTCTTGTTGAGTTTGTGTGACACTGCAAGATGGAAAGACATTAAAGAAAAATATATATTATTGTCATGATGTCAGTTTTCCCTGTCCTCCCGTGCTCTCTCCCCCTCCCCTACCTGTGTGTCTGGAGCTGGGTGGAGTGCCTGACTCCTCCCGTGCACACCTGGGGTGCATCAGCCTAATCACCACCACCTGCTGCTGAGTACAAGAAGGCTTGGCAGTCTACACTCGGTGCCAGACCGTCCGCGTGTAAAACGTGAATGTTTCTAGCTAAGCTTTGTTATTTGGTACTTTCCTGCAAATGCTCATTTGGATTTATGCACCCTCCAGATTCCTGCCTCCACTCGCCCAGCTCCTGCCGTCACGTTCCAGTCCCGGTATCGTCTCCTGCTCGTCTCGTCTCCGGCTCGTCTCGTCTCCTGCTCGTCTCGTCTCCTGCTCGTCTCGTCTCCTGCTCGTCTCGTCTCCTGTCCGGTCCTGGTCTCTGGTTTGTCACCCGCTCCCCGCTCTGGTCTTCGTCTGCTCCGCCCGCCCTGGTACCGCACCTGCTTCTATCCCCGTCCTGGTCCTGTCCTGCCCGCCTCTACCTGCACCGCACCCGCCTGACCCGTCTCCCGCTCCCCGGTTCCTGTACCTGCTCTTGTGACCTGTTTAAAGACTGCATTTTCACCGCTGTAAATAAACACTGTTAAAACTGCTCTGGTCTGCATCCTTTGGTCCTATCCGCACCGTTACGACAGAACGGTCTGGCCACTATGGACCAAGCAGGCTCAGACCCGGACCAGACGCGCCGCCTCACGCACTCTCACCCCGAGGCGGTGCTGGGTCAGCATGAACAATCCATTCGAACTCTATTGGAGCTAAATCAGACATTGTCCCAGCAGGTGGCACAGCTTAACCACCAGGTGGCCGCGCTCCTCGTCACCCCGCCTGCTGCAGCTGGATCGCCGCCACGCCTCCCGGAGCCGAGAGGCACGGATCCGGAGCCGTATGCTGGACAACCTCACCTCTGTCGCGGATTCCTGTTCCAGTGCGAGTTCATGTTCCAGCAATGCCCTTCTCGTTTCAGCTCGGGGGCCACCAAGATCCGGTATATATGTGGATTACTCCGGGGCAGAGCTCTCCAGTGGGCAGAGGCGCGCCTAATGAAGACGTCTGTGGATAGCCTGGATTTTAATGAATTTGTGTCCACGTTTAAGCTGGTGTTTGACCACCCGCACTACCAGGACAATGCTGCCTCCCGGTTATTGACTCTCAGCCAGGGCTCCAGGACGGTAGCGGATTATTCCATTGAATTCTGGACACATGCGGCGGAGCTGGACTGGACGGACAGCGCGCTGCGGGCTGTGTTTGTGCGGGGCCTGAACGAGACTTTGAAAGATGAATTGGTTTCCCGGGACGAACCCCCCGACCTGCGGAGCCTCATCTCCCTCACTCACCGTATTGACAACCGGCTACGGGCTCGTCGCCGAGAGAGACGCCGGTCACCGGTCCCGCCGGAGCCACGCGCTGCCCCGCCCCCGCCAGATGAGCCCATGCAACTCGACAGGACCCTTGTGTCGGCCGAGGAGCGTCAACGGAGGCGTCGCCTGGCCGGGGCTTGCCTCTACTGCGGTGAGCGCGGACATTATGTGGTCACTTGCCCAGTTCGGCCAAAAGGGGGGGCCCACCAGTAGCGCTGGGAGTACTGGTGGGCGAGCAACACATCCTGGACTCTACTAATAGACTGCGGCTCAGCGCCACCCTGTGCGTTCGCACAGAGACTTTATGCGTTTCCGCCCTTATCGACTCCGGGGCTGAGAAGGACTTTATTGATGCCCAAGTCGCGGAGCAGCTCGGGGTCTACCTGGAGCCCCTCGAACGCCCCTTAAATGCCCAGGGGCTCAATGGACGTTTTCTGGGGCACATCACCCACATCACAGAACCTGTCACCGTGATTCTGTCCGGCAACCACCAAGAGAACCGTCAGTTTCATGTCCTGTCCTCCTCCGCTTCTCCTCTGGTCCTTGGTTACCCCTGGCTACGCGCCCACAACCCTGTTTTCGATTGGGCCAGGGGCGGAGTTTCGGGCTGGAGTCCCGATTGCCACGCCAAGTGCCTTCGGTCCGCCCTCCCTCCGGCCGGGAGGTCCGTTCCTGTCGCCGATCCGTCCCCAGACACCCCCAATCTGTCCTCGGTGCCTGCTGAATATCACGACCTGGGGGAGGTTTTTAGCAAGAGCAAGGCCCTCTCTTTACCGCCCCACCGCCCATATGACTGCGCCATTGACCTCCTGCCGGGTGCCCCACTACCATCTAGCAGGCTATATAACCTGTCTAAACCTGAACGCGAGTCAATGGAGGACTATATCCGTGGGTCCCTTGCTGCCGGAATCATCCGCCCGTCCACTTCACCCGTGGGAGCGGGGTTCTTCTTTGTGGCCAAGAAGGACAAATCCCTGCGGCCTTGCATTGATTATCGGGGTCTGAACAATATAACTGTAAAGAATAAATACCCGCTACCCCTACTGGACTCGGCATTTACGCCCCTCCACGGTGCGACCATCTTTTCCAAGTTGGATTTGCGGAATGCGTACCACCTGGTGCGCATCAGGGAGGGAGACGAATGGAAGACGGCCTTCAAGACACCCCTGGGACATTTCGAATACTTGGTTATGCCCTTCGGTCTCACCAACGCCCCTGCCGTATTCCAAGCCCTCATCAACGATGTGCTCCGTGATTTCCTTAACCGATTCATCTTTGTTTACTTGGATGACATCTTGATTTTCTCGCGGTCCCTCCAGGAGCATCACCAGCACGTTCGCCAGGTTCTCCAGCGCCTCCTCGAGAATAAACTGTTCGTGAAAGCTGAGAAATGCGAGTTTCACGCAGAGGAGGTCAGCTTTTTGGGCTTCATTGTGGGGCGGGGCCAAGTAAGAGCTGATCCTGAAAAGATCCAGGCTGTCACTGAGTGGCCCATTCCTACCAACCGGAGACAGCTCCAGAGATTTATCGGCTTTGCCAATTTTTATAGACGTTTCATCCGGGATTTTAGTAGGGTTATCTCGCCCTTAACTAAACTCACCTCTCCTGCTTTGCAGTTTGCCTGGTCCCCTGAGGCGCAGACAGCCTTCGAGAAGCTTAAGAGACTATTTACCTCCGCTCCCATCCTGCACCAGCCCGACCCTTCACGGCAATTCATCGTGGAGGTCGACGCCTCCGACTCGGGAGTGGGGGCCGTGCTTTCGCAGAGGTTCGACCCCCACAACCGCCTCTGTCCCTGCGCCTTCTTTTCCCGGCGATTGTCCTCGGCCGAGGTCAATTATGACGTGGGGGATCGGGAGCTCCTTGCCGTAAAGCTGGCCTTGGAGGAGTGGCGCCACTGGCTCGAAGGGGCGGAGCAACCATTCATCGTCTGGACCGACCATAAAAACTTGGAGTACATCCAGTCCGCCAGGCGCCTCAATCCCCGTCAAGCTCGTTGGTCCCTCTTCTTCAGCCGCTTCAACTTTCTCCTCACCTACCGCCCCGGATCTCGGAACGTCAAACCAGATGCCCTCTCCCGCCAGTTCGCCCTGGAGGATAGCCCGGTCACCGCAGAAACAATTATCCCCTCCTCGTGTGTGGTGGCCGCGGTCCATTGGGAAATCGAGGACACCGTCCGAGAGGCCCAGACCAACGACCCCGACCCAGGTAACGGCCCTCCAGATAAACTGTTTGTTCCCGATTCTGTCCGGTCTCAGGTGCTCCAGTGGGTCCATGCCTCCCGTTTCGCCTGCCATCCTGGTGCCGGTCGCTCTCTCTCCCTCCTCAGGAGACGCTTCTGGTGGCCCACGATGGACACAGACACCCGGGCTTATGTCGCCGCCTGCCAGGTATGTGCTCGGGCCAAGGCCTCCCACTCACCCCCTTCTGGTCTCTTGCATCCTCTCCCAGTTCCTCGTCGCCCTTGGTCCCACATCGCCTTGGACTTCGTGACGGGCCTTCCCCCTTCCCAGGGGAACACGGTGGTTCTCACCATTGTGGACCGCTTCTCCAAGGCCGCCCATTTCGTTGCCCTGCCTAAGCTCCCCACAGCCAAAGAAACTGCCGACCAGCTGACCAGTCATGTCTTCCGACTCCACGGCATCCCGGTGGACATCGTGTCCGACAGAGGGACCCAATTCACCTCTCAGGTATGGCGGTCTTTCTGCGACAGTTTGGGGGCCACGGTCAGCCTCACGTCCGGGTTCCACCCACAATCTAATGGGCAGACGGAGCGGGCCAACCAAGACCTGGAGTCGGCTCTACGGTGCACAGCCTCCGCCAACCCCGCGACCTGGAGTACTCACCTGCCCTGGATAGAGTACGCTCACAACTCCCTCGTGAGTTCCGCCACTGGTATGTCCCCCTTCGAGGCATCGCTGGGATACCAACCCCCTCTCTTCCCCACGGAGGAGAGGGACCTCGCCGTCCCGTCTGTTCAGCGCCATCTCCAGCGCTGTCGCCGGATCTGGAAGAAGGCCAGGGCGGCCCTTCTTCGGGCTGGAGCGCGCACTAAGGCGACGGCCGATCGCCACCGTGTCCCGGCGCCCGTATACCAACCTGGCCAGATGGTTTGGCTCTCCGCCAAGACGATCCCGCTGAAGACGGACTCCCGTAAGCTGTCCCCCCGATTCCTGGGACCGTTTAAGATCATGAGGATCATAAATCCATCGGCGGTGCGCCTCCAGTTACCCCCGTCTCTCCGGATTCATCCGACCTTTCACGTCTCCCAGGTTAAACCAGTCCGGACCAGCGACCTGTGCCCTCCGGCCGATCCCCCACCGCCCGCCCGAGTCATTGACGGCCACCCGGCGTTCACCGTCCGCCGCCTGATTGACGTTCGTCGCCGTGGTAGGGGCCTCCAGTACCTCGTCGATTGGGAGGGTTACGGTCCGGAGGAGCGATCCTGGGTGCCCAGGGCACGCATTCTGGATCCCGACATGGTGAGAGACTTCCACCGCGCTCATCCTGACAAGCCTGGGGGTCCACCAGGAGGTGGACCTTAGGGGGGGGGTACTGTCATGATGTCAGTTTTCCCTGTCCTCCCGTGCTCTCTCCCCCTCCCCTACCTGTGTGTCTGGAGCTGGGTGGAGTGCCTGACTCCTCCCGTGCACACCTGGGGTGCATCAGCCTAATCACCACCACCTGCTGCTGAGTACAAGAAGGCTTGGCAGTCTACACTCGGTGCCAGACCGTCCGCGTGTAAAACGTGAATGTTTCTAGCTAAGCTTTGTTATTTGGTACTTTCCTGCAAATGCTCATTTGGATTTATGCACCCTCCAGATTCCTGCCTCCACTCGCCCAGCTCCTGCCGTCACGTTCCAGTCCCGGTATCGTCTCCTGCTCGTCTCGTCTCCGGCTCGTCTCGTCTCCTGCTCGTCTCGTCTCCTGCTCGTCTCGTCTCCTGCTCGTCTCGTCTCCTGTCCGGTCCTGGTCTCTGGTTTGTCACCCGCTCCCCGCTCTGGTCTTCGTCTGCTCCGCCCGCCCTGGTACCGCACCTGCTTCTATCCCCGTCCTGGTCCTGTCCTGCCCGCCTCTACCTGCACCGCACCCGCCTGACCCGTCTCCCGCTCCCCGGTTCCTGTACCTGCTCTTGTGACCTGTTTAAAGACTGCATTTTCACCGCTGTAAATAAACACTGTTAAAACTGCTCTGGTCTGCATCCTTTGGTCCTATCCGCACCGTTACGACAATTATATTATTCCACCAATACAAGCTTTAATGTTTGATGTGCAACTACAAACAAAATCTTCTGAAAATTATTCTAGATGCTTCTAAATCAGAGTTAAGTAGTAAAGTTATTTCAAAATTGTACACAGCATTAGAGGATCTAAAAGTGACACCACAGAGTATGTGAAGGAAAGATGGGAAAGTGAAGCAAACATTAAAATTTTAGCAGTGGATTGGGAACAAATAAGTGACTATGGATGAAAAACCAGCAGCTCATGGTTTTGGAGGGAATATGGATGGAAGAATATTATACGATTTTTCTGAACCCCGGCACAAAGGGGGTATGCAGATACAGAATGATTGAAGTATGAAGTACTGAATATTGAAATTCCCTTAAGTTTTGAAATGTGGAATCGAGAAAATATTGAAATATTGAATTTAAGAAGAAATTAAGATTATAAAATGATGAGAATGATGCTTTTGGCCAGTAAAAAGGCAATCACAAGAAGATGGAGAACAGATCTGGTGCCTCGGGTGGAAGAACAGGGAGATGCTAGATACTTAATATCTATAATATGGAAAAAGTGACTGGATCTGTTAGGTTTAATAAGATTTGGAAAGAGCGGTTACAACACATTAGACAAAGTAGATCAGAGTTTGTGTAGGGCTGACTGAGGAGGCCCGCGCAGTCTTGAATTTCCTCTTTATTTTTTCTTTTCCTTACCTTGTATAAGTGTTCCCCTGTGAGAAATTAAATAACAGGATCATTTACACCACGGTTTGACGCTCGTATAAACACAACTGTTGTACTGAAGATGGATATTCTGAAAACTGAATATCTACAACTGTGTACAGGACGGTCTGTGTCAGCCTGTCTCTGCTAAGTAGTAGTAGTAGTCATAGTAGTAGTAGGACTAGAAGTTGTAATAGTAGTTGTACTATAGTAGAAGAAGTAGTCATAGTATTAGCAGTAGTAGTAGTAGTAGTAGCAGCAGCAGTAGTAGTGATAGTAGTAGGAGTAGTAGTAATAGTAGTAGTAGTTGTAGCAGTAACATTAGTAGTAGTAGTAGTGGTAGTCATAGTAGTAGTAGTAGACGTATTAGTAATCATAATAGTAGTTGTAGTAATAGTAGAAGTAGTTGTAGTAGTAATAGTAGTAGTAGTAGTAGTAGTAGTAGCAGTAGCAGTAGTAGTAGCAGCAGTAGTAGTAGTAGTAGTAGTAGTAGTAGTAGTAGTAGTAGTAGGAGTAGCAGCAGTAGTAGTAGTAGTAGGTGGAGGTGGACTGGCTGGTGTCCTGATGCAGCAGAAACAACCTGGAGCTTAACGCCCAGAAGACAGTGGAGATGATTGTGGACTTCAGGAAAGTCACAGCCCCCCTACCTCCCCTCACCCTGACGGACTCCCCCATCACCACTGTGGACTCTTTCCGCTTCCTGGGCACCTGCATCACCCAGGATCTCAAGTGGGAGCCAACCATCAGCTCCCTCATCAAGAAACCCCATCACAGGATGTTCCACCTGTGGCAGCTGAGGAAACGCAAGCTACCGGTCCAGATGATGGTGCAGTTTTACACGGCCATCATTGAGTCAATCCTCACCTCTTCCATCACTGTGCGGTTCGCTGGGGCCACTGCCAGGGACAGACAGAGACTGCAGCGCATTGTGCGCTCTGCTGAGAAGGTGATTGGCTGCAGCCTTCCATCTCTACAGGACTTGTACGTCTCCAGGACTCAGGTGCGAGCAGGCCGTATAGCAGCTGACACTTCTCACCCTGGACATGGACTATTTGAGCCACTTCCCTCTGGCAGGAGGCTATGGTCCATTGGGACCAGAACCTCTCGCCATAAGAACAGTTTCTTCCCCTCTGCAGTTTGTCTCATGAACACTTTATAATATCTGCACTAAACTGGACACTTTATAACACCAGCCACTTTAATAAGTCATGTTTGCACTGTTGTTCTGATGCTGCTGTTGTATATATTTTCTACCTTTAAGTATTTGATTTTTAAGCATATCTTTTTTTAACTTCATGCATGCCCTTATTTGTATTTGTATTTATTCAGTGTGTTTTATGTTTTATGTTGCACTTTATCACCAAAATAAGTACCTAGTTTGTGAGCTGTGTTCACAAACGATGGCAATAAAAGTATTATGATTCTGATTCTGATAGTAGTAGTGAAGGACGTGAACATCATTGCTCATAATATTAAAGATTAGACTAAAAGGAGGTTTAGGACTTTCACGCAACACTGCACAAACACACTCCATTCTTGCCCTATCGCATAGAAAAGAACGTACTGTGACAATAGATAGATTGTGTAGCATGTCCTCATATTAAGCTGTTACAGATAACGCTGTGCCAGCGGGGCGCCTGGAGGGTAGAGGAGTGCCAGAAGGAAGAAGAAGATGTCCACACCCAGCTACTGAATATTCATGATTTATGTTTAAATGTGGCGTTCAGGGTCAGGCACTCAGATCAAAACGGGACCGCCCTTGAGATCTCCGTGCACGTACTAGGGACAGCATCACGCCTGACTTGTATTAGATTGGATGTATAGGGAACAATAAACCTCGAGTGATTCTACTCCCTGGTCTCCAGTGGTTCTTCTGATCGGATAAAAGGAACATGCTTACAGTAGTAATAGTAGCAGTAGTAGTAGTAGTAGCAGTAGTAGCTGTAGCAGTAGTAGCTGTAGCAGTAGTAGTAGTAGCAGTAGTAGCAGTAGTAGAAGTAGCAGTAGTAGAAGTAGCAGTAGTAGAAGTAGTAGTAGTAGTAGTAGTAGTAGTAGTAGTAGTAGTAGTGCTCTATTAACAAAATGGCTTCCTGCTGTGGTATATGCTAATACACAAAACAAATATTACAAACAACGAGAGCACTCATTTATTTGAACACGTGGGGACAGAAACCTCACAGTGAATTAGAAAAACTTCCACATCAGGCCAACTAATGCTCTACACCACATGTGTCAAACTCAAGGCCCGTGGGCCAAATGTGGCCCGCCAAGTCATTTTATGTGGCCCTTGACAAGGTAAATTAAAAGGTATGACTGTCTTAAAATATCAGTTTATCTGGAGATTCTTCATATCTATGCAACTTCATAAGCAATATTTGTAACTTGAATAAATCGTAAATACAGAAACGGTTAATTAACAACAATAGTTACATTTATTTTACATTACATTTGGTTACATTTACTTACATTTATACAGTCTTATATTTCCATCTGGCCCTTTGAGAGCAACCATTTTGCTGATGTGGGCCTGTGTGAAAATGAGTCTGACACCCCTGCTCTACACTGACACTTCTCGATGAAAATTACTGGCTACACACTGTTTAGAAAAGTTCTCATTGCAGTCCATAGATCAGTGGTTCTTAACCTTGTTGGAGGTACTGAACCCCACCAGTTTCATATGCACATTCACCGAACCCTTCTTTATTGAAAAATAAAATATGATTTTTTTCAGTGAATTAACATCACTGTGTTCAAAGAATAAAACCAATACAATGCATGAACTCACAACAAATTACATACATGCCTTTACAAAGACATGGCCTTTTTTAATACTACTACACTGAAATTATTTAAATTTTTAACCTTATGTATTCCAGTAATGAAATTATTGTATTTATTATTTTTAACATTTTAACACACATCGTAACTTCGCAACCAATTGTGCTTCATGTAAATTCAAACGGCATGTCAAAGCAGAGGCATGGGGCTCTTTAAATATGTCATTGTCATTACGGTAATGTACTTCCGTGGTCCCTCGAAGATGACCAATCAGAGCGCAGTTGACCTCCCAGTCAATGCCGGGGCATCACTGTGGCCGTGTCTCATGCTGTGTCTCAATTCACCAAAGCGCCCTTAAATGTGCCGTTCAAACGGTGCATTTAAGTCGGGCGGGTACTTTGATAGGCACATCGAAGGGTGCATTTGTCATATTGGGACATGGCCGGCTTCTGGAGACGCTCGCAGTCCACAAATCATATGAGTCGGGTGTGTGTCTTGACCTCCGCCAAACCCCTGAGACTGACTCACCGAACCCCTAGGGTTCGATCAAACCCAGGTTAAGAACCACTGCCATCGATGGAGTTCAGCCTCTCCAAATATTGATTGACATCGCCATCTAGTGGTGTGCCCTAGAGGAGCACAAAGACAATAAATGTCAGTCAAATCTTCTTAAATAATATTTATTTCCTCTCACCTCTGGCATGACTGTGTACAAAACCCCAACAGTTTGCCTCTGATCCTCACATTGGTTTGATCTCCGCCGAAAACTGCAAACATAAATAAAAACTATGAAAACTATTGGATATGCATTTTTTTACATACACATCAGAGTCTTGAAAATGTCATGTAAATGGTTAATTTTGATTATTGTTTGATTTGTGGACATTTAAGATTGTTTAAATGACACGTCCCCTAAGTTTGATGTGAGTTTTCAGAGGGACCAGGATCAGAAAGAAAGTTTTTGCTGTTTATATGTCATTTAAAAAGTCTCATAACCAGTGATGGGAAAAATACTTAAAAAATGCTTTCTTTTTTGTACTCTCCCTAATTCTGTGCAGTGTTCAAAGCCAAAATTGCATGATCAAGTCCCATCATGTATAATTTCATAAAAGTAACTGAATTCTGAATAACACCAAATGAAGGAGTAGCCAACTCTACCAGAATACAGTTTCTCAAAATTAGTATTCAGAATAGCCCATGTATTTTTTGGGACATGTATTATGTTACTTCCCAACACTGCTTAGAAATAAAAATTTAAATGTAAAAAAATTTAAATAAAAGTAACATTAAAAAAAAAAAAAAAAAAACCCAAAAAAAACACATCATCATAATCATAATCAGATTTAGACTGCGCTCAACCAGCCATTGTTCAAACATGTGCCGGTTTTCAAAGGGAGATTATGCAAATAAAAGGGATGCTACTAATCTGGCAAAGACAAAATTCATTGTACTTTTTCTTCCAAATACAACAGTTACATGTAAATATATGCTTTGTACTCACCTACAGAGACAAACTGCTGCAGAACACATGAGAAGCAGTCCCCCCACAGCTGACACGATGTATATGAAGTGTACAGGCAGTGAAAACTGGCTTACTGCAGCACACAACATGACAATATGACAGTGAAATTTGACAGCTCTAACATTAGTCATGTTTTGTCTTACCTTACCTTCAGTTTGAGTGTTTTCATTCAGTGTTACATTCCATATGATAATTTCTTCACCTTTTTTGTGGTTTACAACACATTTATAGATCCCAGTGTCATTTTCTTGAAAGTCCAAAATAGTTAAATTTGGTGGAAAATTTGGGTGTATTACAAATCTGTCACTAAAATTTGAAAATGTTTTGTAGTTACTAAATACATAATGGTATTTTTCCGTGACCCAGTTGACCTGGTGTAATCCTTGTGAATGTGAAGTATTGCATGTGAGACTGAGCTGCTCTGCTCTTGATGCCATGATTCTGACTGAATCTAGGAATCAAAATACTTGTAAATGACAAATGCAGATTAAAAGACAATGTTACTGTTGTCCTACCTGCAGAACTGCTACTGCAGAGCAGAATAAGTGGCAGAAGAATTTCCACTATAGTGTCCATCGCATCAACTAAAGCTGCGCACATGCTCAACATACTCTTTGTAACAATAGCAGGAAGTATCAGACGTTAGTCTACAGGAAAATTCACACTTTAGTCTTGCATTTACCGGTACTTTACAAGCAGAATGTGCAATGTACAGTGGTATTATACATTATACATATACTAATTTAATTATGGGAAATAATATCAAGTAGAAATCAAAAGCAGTGAATAGTTAAAAGGCCTTTGGAACAGTTTAGGTATAAAATGTAAATGTTTCAAATCTGATTTGACTTATTGTGATTTATTTTGATTTACAAATAAACACATAAATTACAAAAACAATTCATAACTGAAGGTCAGGTGTTTGAATCACTTAATGTTACTTATTGAAACAGGCCCATTCACCTTTATTGGTACTGTTACTTAAAACAAAATGTCACTCAAGCAGAAGTAAAACCTATGACCAAAAAACAAATAGGGATGAGTAACTATGAAAAGAAATATTGTGATGTTTCTGTTTGTTAACATAATGACAAAGGGACCTAATTTCAAACTGTGTTATTTTTTGGAATACACATTAAAATCAGGTACTGTAGCTTTATCTTTAAATCCCTGAATGTATTTTTCATCATAAGTGCAGTTTTGTCAGTGCATGAAATTAGTGTGGTGTGTGGGTGTTATTTGTCTGTTACAGCTTTGGAATCTATGCTTGTTTCTCAGTTTCTCACCTGCAAATGTGTGCTCCAGACCATCTTTGTTCCCACTGCCAGGTTAATGCATGAGGGCCTGGGTATGGCAGCGTACAACACCAGTGGTCGTACTCTCTTCCTCTCTTTCCGATCTGAAATGGTAACAGCAGCATGGTACATTATTAATAATGTGGTACATTATTCTCTCCCATATGTGCAGTCAAAGTTACGGATCTATAACTCGAAGCGTTGGTGGGATCTTTCCCTGCTTTAACACAACTTCCTTTCAGCTCCCTGGTAAGCTGCCCTCCTCCCACGTGTTATTAAACAGACCTAACACTTTATTCTTTGCTCGACTGTCAAGATGTTTCAACATAATGTAACAAATTTGGTCCATGTAACATATTTGGTCCTTACCTGGGACTGTCACGCCCATCTTAACTATAGCTCTCTTTATTTCTTACAAAGTGAAAGGAAAATCCATTAATGGAGTTAAATATCATTATTACGTGTTCTGCTTTGGTGTCTTCCCTGTTTCCCTGCCACTGAGAGGTTGTTTGAGCTCTGAATTTTTGCAAATGCTCTGACTGTAAGGTCAGCTTTCTCTTCATTAGAAACTGCCATTACCTCCCCTTGCTTAAGTAAAGGATACACACTTGTGCTTGGTGGAGTAGTCCTCCCTATTGTGCCACGATAATCTCCAGTTTGCTCTCCTTTCCTGTTGAACGACTCTTTTTACTTGAGCAAAAGCTTTCTTATACTCCAGTAGCTTCTGAAAATTATGCATTCTTCCTAGCTCTTTAAAAACCTTATTTCTCACCTTTACTGCCTTGGTACACTCCTATCCACCAAGGGACTATCTTCTTATTGTTTCTTCCTTTCTCACTAGCGCCACACGGTGGGATATAGGAAGCGGCGAAGGATGTGGATGTATCCTTCATTCACAGCTGATCTCCATGGCCACTTGAAATTGATGCAACTGGCCTTTAAATGTAGCCTCCGAAGGATGCCACCGTTGAATTGGGACATGGTTGCGGTCCAGTCCTGCGTCCCATGGATTGAAATAGGAAAGCAGTTACTTTTACCACAAATAGCAGACGAACAGAACAAGAGGTTAATGGCTGAAATAACAGCAGACGAAATTTCTAAATGGTATAAAATTTATAGGAAAATACTAGTGCTACTAATGTGTAAAACATTTAACTGGATATTAAAGAGGGGTAGAATTCCTGATTCTTGGAGAGAAGCCATAATTTCTGGATTTATAAAAAAAAAAAAAAAGAAAAGGCAAACACACAACATCCGCCCCACTTTACGTAGTCTGCAGTATATCAAGGAAAGGAAAGGAGGCCGCAATTTTAGGAATAGATGCGGAAAAGGCATCTAATTCTGTTGGATGGGAATTTCTGTTTAAAGTAATGAGGAGGTGTAACTTTCAGGAGGAGTATATTAGGACTGTGCGGGGTCTGTACATTGATCCTATAGCAAGTATCAAGGTTAATAGTATTTTATCTAAGGCAGTCAATCTAGAAAGGGGATGCCGTCAAGAATGCTCAGTCAGCCCACTAGTATTTGTCATCTTCCTAGAACCGTTAAGCCAATGGATAAAGCCGAGCACTAACATTAAAGGTATAAGTGTGTCAGGAATAGAACAGAAAATAGCCCTGTTTGCAGATGATGTCTTAGTTTACCTGGAGAACCCAAACTATAGCCTTCAATTATGAGCCAAGCCAAAACATAAAACAGAATTACATGATTAATTGGGACCAACAGTCACTGAAGTACTTGGGTATTATTTTGACAAAAGATTTGAGAAACTTGAAAGCTTCTAACTATGACCACGTAATATCTAATATAAAAACAGATCTATCTCGGTGGAATTGAGTTTCTAAGTTTGACATCTAGAGTGGAGGTGATAAAGATGAATATGTTGCCTTGGTTACTATAATTTTCCACTTGAGGTGACAAAGGTTTTAAAGAGTGGGACAAAGTGATATCTAGATACATATGGCAAGGTAAGAGGTCGTGTGCTAAATATAGAACATAACAACTGCAAAAACGGAAATGTGGTCGAACGCTGCCAAGCCTAAAGAGCTATTATCAAACTGCTCAGTTGAAAGTCTTGTTGAGTTTGTGTGACACTGCAAGATGGAAAGACATTGAAGAAAAATATATATTATATTATTCCACCAATACAAGCTTTAATGTTTGATGTGCAACTACAAACAAAATCTTCTGAAAATTATTCTAGATGCTTCTAAATCAGAGTTAAGTAGTAAAGTTATTTCAAAATTGTACACAGCATTAGAGGATCTAAAAGTGACACCACAGAGTATGTGAAGGAAAGATGGGAAAGTGAAGCAAACATTTAAATTTTAGCAGTGGATTGGGAACAAATAAGTGACTATGGATGAAAAACCAGCAGCTCATGGTTTTGGAGGGAATATGGATGGAAGAATATTATACGATTTTTCTGAACCCCGGCACAAAGGGGGTATGCAGATACAGAATGATTGAAGTATGAAGTACTGAATATTGAAATTCCCTTAAGTTTTGAAATGTGGAATCGAGAAAATATTGAAATATTGAATTTAAGAAGAAATTAAGATTATAAAATGATGAGAATGATGCTTTTGGCCAGTAAAAAGGCAATCACAAGAAGATGGAGAACAGATCTGGTGCCTCGGGTGGAAGAACAGGGAGATGCTAGATACTTAATATCTATAATATGGAAAAAGTGACTGGATCTGTTAGGTTTAATAAGATTTGGAAAGAGCGGTTACAACACATTAGACAAAGTAGATCAGAGTTTGTGTAGGGCTGACTGAGGAGGCCCGCGCAGTCTTGAATTTCCTCTTTATTTTTTCTTTTCCTTACCTTGTATAAGTGTTCCCCTGTGAGAAATTAAATAACAGGATCATTTACACCACGGTTTGACGCTCGTATAAACACAACTGTTGTACTGAAGATGGATATTCTGGAAACTGAATATCTACAACTGTGTACAGGACGGTCTGTGTCAGCCTGTCTCTGCTAAGTAGTAGTAGTAGTCATAGTAGTAGTAGGACTAGAAGTTGTAATAGTAGTTGTACTATAGTAGAAGAAGTAGTCATAGTATTAGCAGTAGTAGTAGTAGTAGTAGCAGCAGCAGTAGTAGTGATAGTAGTAGGAGTAGTAGTAATAGTAGTAGTAGTTGTAGCAGTAACATTAGTAGTAGTAGTAGTGGTAGTCATAGTAGTAGTAGTAGACGTATTAGTAATCATAATAGTAGTTGTAGTAATAGTAGAAGTAGTTGTAGTAGTAATAGTAGTAGTAGTAGTAGTAGTAGTAGCAGTAGCAGTAGTAGTAGCAGCAGCAGTAGTAGTAGTAGTAGTAGTAGTAGGAGTAGCAGCAGTAGTAGTAGTAGTAGGTGGAGGTGGACTGGCTGGTGTCCTGATGCAGCAGAAACAACCTGGAGCTTAACGCCCAGAAGACAGTGGAGATGATTGTGGACTTCAGGAAAGTCACAGCCCCCCTACCTCCCCTCACCCTGACGGACTCCCCCATCACCACTGTGGTCTCTTTCCGCTTCCTGGGCACCTGCATCACCCAGGATCTCAAGTGGGAGCCAACCATCAGCTCCCTCATCAAGAAACCCCATCACAGGATGTTCCACCTGTGGCAGCTGAGGAAACGCAAGCTGCCGGTCCAGATGATGGTGCAGTTTTACACGGCCATCATTGAGTCAATCCTCACCTCTTCCATCACTGTGCGGTTCGCTGGGGCCACTGCCAGGGACAGACAGAGACTGCAGCGCATTGTGCGCTCTGCTGAGAAGGTGATTGGCTGCAGCCTTCCATCTCTACAGGACTTGTACGTCTCCAGGACTCAGGTGCGAGCAGGCCGTATGGCAGCTGACACTTCTCACCCTGGACATGGACTATTTGAGCCACTTCCCTCTGGCAGGAGGCTATGGTCCATTGGGACCAGAACCTCTCGTCATAAGAACAGTTTCTTCCCCTCTGCAGTTTGTCTCATGAACACTTTATAATATTTGCACAAAACTGGACACTTTATAACACCAGCCACTTTAATAAGTCATGTTTGCACTGTTGTTCTGATGCTGCTGTTGTATATATTTTCTACCTTTAAGTATTTGATTTTTAAGCATATCTTTTTTTAACTTCATGCATGCCCTTATTTGTATTTGTATTTATTCAGTGTGTTTTATGTTTTATGTTGCACTTTATCACCAAAATAAGTACCTAGTTTGTGAGCTGTGTTCACAAACGATGGCAATAAAAGTATTATGATTCTGATTCTGATAGTAGTAGTGAAGGACGTGAACATCATTGCTCATAATATTAAAGATTAGACTAAAAGGAGGTTTAGGACTTTCACGCAACACTGCACAAACACACTCCATTCTTGCCCTATCGCATAGAAAAGAACGTACTGTGACAATAGATAGATTGTGTAGCATGTCCTCATATTAAGCTGTTACAGATAACGCTGTGCCAGCGGGGCGCCTGGAGGGTAGAGGAGTGCCAGAAGGAAGAAGAAGATGTCCACACCCAGCTACTGAATATTCATGATTTATGTTTAAATGTGGCGTTCAGGGTCAGGCACTCAGATCAAAACGGGACCGCCCTTGAGATCTCCGTGCACGTACTAGGGACAGCATCACGCCTGACTTGTATTAGATTGGATGTATAGGGAACAATAAACCTCGAGTGATTCTACTCCCTGGTCTCCAGTGGTTCTTCTGATCGGATAAAAGGAACATGCTTACAGTAGTAATAGTAGCAGTAGTAGTAGTAGTAGCAGTAGTAGCTGTAGCAGTAGTAGCTGTAGCAGTAGTAGTAGTAGCAGTAGTAGCAGTAGTAGAAGTAGCAGTAGTAGAAGTAGCAGTAGTAGAAGTAGCAGTAGTAGAAGTAGTAGTAGTAGTAGTAGTAGTAGTAGTAGTAGTGCTCTATTAACAAAATGGCTTCCTGCTGTGGTATATGCTAATACACAAAACAAATATTACAAACAACGAGAGCACTCATTTATTTGAACACGTGGGGACAGAAACCTCACAGTGAATTAGAAAAACTTCCACATCAGGCCAACTAATGCTCTACACCACATGTGTCAAACTCAAGGCCCGTGGGCCAAATGTGGCCCGCCAAGTCATTTTATGTGGCCCTTGACAAGGTAAATTAAAAGGTATGACTGTCTTAAAATATCAGTTTATCTGGAGATTCTTCATATCTATGCAACTTCATAAGCAATATTTGTAACTTGAATAAATCGTAAATACAGAAACGGTTAATTAACAACAATAGTTACATTTATTTTACATTATATTTGGTTACATTTACTTACATTTATACAGTCTTATATTTCCATCTGGCCCTTTGAGAGCAACCATTTTGCTGATGTGGGCCTGTGTGAAAATGAGTCTGACACCCCTGCTCTACACTGACACTTCTCGATGAAAATTACTGGCTACACACTGTTTAGAAAAGTTCTCATTGCAGTCCATAGATCAGTGGTTCTTAACCTTGTTGGAGGTACTGAACCCCACCAGTTTCATATGCACATTCACCGAACCCTTCTTTATTGAAAAATAAAATATGATTTTTTTCAGTGAATTAACATCACTGTGTTCAAAGAATAAAACCAATACAATGCATGAACTCACAACAAATTACATACATGCCTTTACAAAGACATGGCCTTTTTTAATACTACTACACTGAAATTATTTAAATTTTTAACCTTATGTATTCCAGTAATGAAATTATTGTATTTATTATTTTTAACATTTTAACACACATCGTAACTTCGCAACCAATTGTGCTTCATGTAAATTCAAACGGCATGTCAAAGCAGAGGCATGGGGCTCTTTAAATATGTCATTGTCATTACGGTAATGTACTTCCGTGGTCCCTCGAAGATGACCAATCAGAGCGCAGTTGACCTCCCAGTCAATGCCGGGGCATCACTGTGGCCGTGTCTCATGCTGTGTCTCAATTCACCAAAGCGCCCTTAAATGTGCCGTTCAAACGGTGCATTTAAGTCGGGCGGGTACTTTGATAGGCACATCGAAGGGTGCATTTGTCATATTGGGACATGGCCGGCTTCTGGAGACGCTCGCAGTCCACAAATCATATGAGTCGGGTGTGTGTCTTGACCTCCGCCAAACCCCTGAGACTGACTCACCGAACCCCTAGGGTTCGATCAAACCCAGGTTAAGAACCACTGCCATCGATGGAGTTCAGCCTCTCCAAATATTGATTGACATCGCCATCTAGTGGTGTGCCCTAGAGGAGCACAAAGACAATAAATGTCAGTCAAATCTTCTTAAATAATATTTATTTCCTCTCACCTCTGGCATGACTGTGTACAAAACCCCAACAGTTTGCCTCTGATCCTCACATTGGTTTGATCTCCGCCGAAAACTGCAAACATAAATAAAAACTATGAAAACTATTGGATATGCATTTTTTTACATACACATCAGAGTCTTGAAAATGTCATGTAAATGGTTAATTTTGATTATTGTTTGATTTGTGGACATTTAAGATAGTTTAAATGACACGTCCCCTAAGTTTGATGTGAGTTTTCAGAGGGACCAGGATCAGAAAGAAAGTTTTTGCTGTTTATATGTCATTTAAAAAGTCTCATAACCAGTGATGGGAAAAATACTTAAAAAATGCTTTCTTTTTTGTACTCTCCCTAATTCTGTGCAGTGTTCAAAGCCAAAATTGCATGATCAAGTCCCATCATGTATAATTTCATAAAAGTAACTGAATTCTGAATAACACCAAATGAAGGAGTAGCCAACTCTACCAGAATACAGTTTCTCAAAATTAGTATTCAGAATAGCCCATGTATTTTTCGGGACATGTATTATGTTACTTCCCAACACTGCTTAGAAATAAAAATTTAAATGTAAAAAAATTTAAATAAAAGTAACATTAAAAAAAAAAAAAAAAAACCCAAAAAAAACACATCATCATAATCATAATCAGATTTAGACTGCGCTCAACCAGCCATTGTTCAAACATGTGCCGGTTTTCAAAGGGAGATTATGCAAATAAAAGGGATGCTACTAATCTGGCAAAGACAAAATTCATTGTACTTTTTCTTCCAAATACAACAGTTACATGTAAATATATGCTTTGTACTCACCTACAGAGACAAACTGCTGCAGAACACATGAGAAGCAGTCCCCCCACAGCTAACACGATGTATATGAAGTGTACAGGCAGTGAAAACTGGCTTACTGCAGCACACAACATGACAATATGACAGTGAAATTTGACAGCTCTAACATTAGTCATGTTTTGTCTTACCTTACCTTCAGTTTGAGTGTTTTCATTCAGTGTTACATTCCATATGATAATTTCTTCACCTTTTTTGTGGTTTACAACACATTTATAGATCCCAGTGTCATTTTCTTGAAAGTCCAAAATAGTTAAATTTGGTGGAAAATTTGGGTGTATTACAAATCTGTCACTAAAATTTGAAAATGTTTTGTAGTTACTAAATACATAATGGTATTTTTCCGTGACCCAGTTGACCTGGCGTAATCCTTGTGAATGTGAAGTATTGCATGTGAGACTGAGCTGCTCTGCTCTTGATGCCATGATTCTGACTGAATCTAGGAATCAAAATACTTGTAAATGACAAATGCAGATTAAAAGACAATGTTACTGTTGTCCTACCTGCAGAACTGCTACTGCAGAGCAGAATAAGTGGCAGAAGAATTTCCACTATAGTGTCCATCGCATCAACTAAAGCTGCGCACATGCTCAACATACTCTTTGTAACAATAGCAGGAAGTATCAGACGTTAGTCTACAGGAAAATTCACACTTTAGTCTTGCATTTACCGGTACTTTACAAGCAGAATGTGCAATGTACAGTGGTATTATACATTATACATATACTAATTTAATTATGGGAAATAATATCAAGTAGAAATCAAAAGCAG
Source organism: Periophthalmus magnuspinnatus (assembly GCF_009829125.3). Taxonomy (NCBI): domain Eukaryota; kingdom Metazoa; phylum Chordata; class Actinopteri; order Gobiiformes; family Gobiidae; genus Periophthalmus; species Periophthalmus magnuspinnatus. Next base: position 11,054,280 of record NC_047146.1, read on the forward strand.
TGAATAGTTAAAAGGCCTTTGGAACAGTTTAGGTATAAAATGTAAATGTTTCAAATCTGATTTGACTTATTGTGATTTATTTTGATTTACAAATAAACACATAAATTACAAAAACAATTCATAACTGAAGGTCAGGTGTTTGAATCACTTAATGTTACTTATTGAAACAGGCCCATTCACCTTTATTGGTACTGTTACTTAAAACAAAATGTCACTCAAGCAGAAGTAAAACCTATGACCAAAAAACAAATAGGGATGAGTAACTATGAAAAGAAATATTGTGATGTTTCTGTTTGTTAACATAATGACAAAGGGACCTAATTTCAAACTGTGTTATTTTTTGGAATACACATTAAAATCAGGTACTGTAGCTTTATCTTTAAATCCCTGAATGTATTTTTCATCATAAGTGCAGTTTTGTCAGTGCATGAAATTAGTGTGGTGTGTGGGTGTTATTTGTCTGTTACAGCTTTGGAATCTATGCTTGTTTCTCAGTTTCTCACCTGCAAATGTGTGCTCCAGACCATCTTTGTTCCCACTGCCAGGTTAATGCATGAGGGCCTGGGTATGGCAGCGTACAACACCAGTGGTCGTACTCTCTTCCTCTCTTTCCGATCTGAAATGGTAACAGCAGCATGGTACATTATTAATAATGTGGTACATTATTCTCTCCCATATGTGCAGTCAAAGTTACGGATCTATAACTCGAAGCGTTGGTGGGATCTTTCCCTGCTTTAACACAACTTCCTTTCAGCTCCCTGGTAAGCTGCCCTCCTCCCACGTGTTATTAAACAGACCTAACACTTTATTCTTTGCTCGACTGTCAAGATGTTTCAACATAATGTAACAAATTTGGTCCATGTAACATATTTGGTCCTTACCTGGGACTGTCACGCCCATCTTAACTATAGCTCTCTTTATTTCTTACAAAGTGAAAGGAAAATCCATTAATGGAGTTAAATATCATTATTACGTGTTCTGCTTTGGTGTCTTCCCTGTTTCCCTGCCACTGAGAGGTTGTTTGAGCTCTGAATTTTTGCAAATGCTCTGACTGTAAGGTCAGCTTTCTCTTCATTAGAAACTGCCATTACCTCCCCTTGCTTAAGTAAAGGATACACACTTGTGCTTGGTGGAGTAGTCCTCCCTATTGTGCCACGATAATCTCCAGTTTGCTCTCCTTTCCTGTTGAACGACTCTTTTTACTTGAGCAAAAGCTTTCTTATACTCCAGTAGCTTCTGAAAATTATGCATTCTTCCTAGCTCTTTAAAAACCTTATTTCTCACCTTTACTGCCTTGGTACACTCCTATCCACCAAGGGACTATCTTCTTATTGTTTCTTCCTTTCTCACTAGCGCCACACGGTGGGATATAGGAAGCGGCGAAGGATGTGGATGTATCCTTCATTCACAGCTGATCTCCATGGCCACTTGAAATTGATGCAACTGGCCTTTAAATGTAGCCTCCGAAGGATGCCACCGTTGAATTGGGACATGGTTGCGGTCCAGTCCTGCGTCCCACGAATTGACATTGGAAAGCAGTTACTTTTACCACAAATAGCAGACGAACAGAACAAGAGGTTAATGGCTGAAATAACAGCAGACGAAATTTCTAAATGGTATAAAATTTATAGGAAAATACTAGTGCTACTAATGTGTAAAACATTTAACTGGATATTAAAGAGGGGTAGAATTCCTGATTCTTGGAGAGAAGCCATAATTTCTGGATTTATAAAAAAAAAAAAAAAGAAAAGGCAAACACACAACATCCGCCCCACTTTACGTAGTCTGCAGTATATCAAGGAAAGGAAAGGAGGCCGCAATTTTAGGAATAGATGCGGAAAAGGCATCTAATTCTGTTGGATGGGAATTTCTGTTTAAAGTAATGAGGAGGTGTAACTTTCAGGAGGAGTATATTAGGACTGTGCGGGGTCTGTACATTGATCCTATAGCAAGTATCAAGGTTAATAGTATTTTATCTAAGGCAGTCAATCTAGAAAGGGGATGCCGTCAAGAATGCTCAGTCAGCCCACTAGTATTTGTCATCTTCCTAGAACCGTTAAGCCAATGGATAAAGCCGAGCACTAACATTAAAGGTATAAGTGTGTCAGGAATAGAACAGAAAATAGCCCTGTTTGCAGATGATGTCTTAGTTTACCTGGAGAACCCAAACTATAGCCTTCAATTATGAGCCAAGCCAAAACATAAAACAGAATTACATGATTAATTGGGACCAACAGTCACTGAAGTACTTGGGTATTATTTTGACAAAAGATTTGAGAAACTTGAAAGCTTCTAACTATGACCACGTAATATCTAATATAAAAACAGATCTATCTCGGTGGAATTGAGTTTCTAAGTTTGACATCTAGAGTGGAGGTGATAAAGATGAATATGTTGCCTTGGTTACTATAATTTTCCACTTGAGGTGACAAAGGTTTTAAAGAGTGGGACAAAGTGATATCTAGATACATATGGCAAGGTAAGAGGTCGTGTGCTAAATATAGAACATAACAACTGCAAAAACGGAAATGTGGTCGAACGCTGCCAAGCCTAAAGAGCTATTATCAAACTGCTCAGTTGAAAGTCTTGTTGAGTTTGTGTGACACTGCAAGATGGAAAGACATTAAAGAAAAATATATATTACATTATACCACCAATACAAGCTTTAATGTTTGATGTGCAACTACAAACAAAATCTTCTGAAAATTATTCTAGATGCTTCTAAATCAGAGTTAAGTAGTAAAGTTATTTCAAAATTGTACACAGCATTAGAGGATCTAAAAGTGACACCACAGAGTATATGAAGGAAAGATGGGAAAGTGAAGCAAACATTAAAATTTTAGGAGTGGATTGGGAACAAATAAGTGACTATGGATGAAAAACCAGCAGCTCATGGTTTTGGAGGGAACACTCAAAAAAATAATTCTTTGGATTTACTTAAAAGCATTGCGTCATCCGGTTGCACGCAATCACATTGAGTAATTGTTGTAAAGTATGCTTATATAGTACATACTTAACATACTTCAATAGGGTCTATGTAGATGGATTAAATATATACTAGATATTTTCATTACATAGTTAATACTCAACCTTATTGGGTGCAAACTACATAAATGCATTGCGTAATCCCTTTATAAAATACTTAATAGTAATTACTCAAGATGCTTAGGTAAATCTTAAGAATTTGCGTTCTTAACCCTAATTCAAACATATTAAGTAACTTGTATTAAATACCATTAAATAGAATTAACATCACTACAGTAACTTAATATTATGAATAAAACACATTCATATTTACTCAGTGCAGTTGCATGCAACCGGATGACGCAACATTGTTAAGTATCGCTTACAAAAGCAAGTCAAGTTTCCCAGAAGTGAACAAAAAACAGCATCAGGAATAATTTTACAATTCTTCATTTATTGTCTTTTTTAGAACATAACATTTTAAAACCATGCTTTAGTGCAAAACTAGTGCACATTTTTACATCTCAAAACTAACTTTTTTTTTTTTTTACTTGAAAAGTGCAACATGAAGTTTTATAAAACTGCTTCCCAATTGTGAAGAATTAACTTTACAAAGAGCAACCAACCTGCAAACATTAAAATTTGTAAACACGCCTCTTTAGGGCAGTCCTCTTTAAGTGAATAGGGTCTATTCTAAAAACATAAGATAACCTTTCTAAAATAGCTGTCCTTGTTTGAAAAATTAACTTAGCAAACAACAGATAAGATTGTGAAAAAAGTAAATAAAATATGTATGAAAAGGACAACATTTTGTCCCAAACCAACACATATGGTGCAAAGTAGCACCTACTAAAAATATAAATATTGATATTAATATCAAATTTGAGATATTGTGAATGTTAATGAATATCTGCAAAATAGGCAGATAGTTTCAAACTTTCATCAATAATACACTTCATTTGAACATTTTTGCAGTAGCATTCTGGAAACCATCTTTGAACATTGTGAACAAGTGTATTAATGTATTGACTAAAATTGTGAAAAATCATCACAGACTTGCAATTTGCAATAATGAACTTTAAAGAGCAAATTTAAAACTTAAAAAAATAATACATTGAACTTATTGGAATGTACTAAAGTCTACTTAACGTGTTCCTTTTTAGCAAAGAATATTTTAAATAAAATAAAGTTGTTTTTTAATCAAAAAGTAAGTAAAGCATTTCAAAAATGTTTTCAGTAATCCTGATTTGGAAATTTAAATTTGAGTGTTTACACTTGGCTTACTGCTCATCTGAGATCACCAAAAAATAAATACATAAATTTTTGTTCATATTTCCAACCTCTAGTGCAAAGTAAACACTGAAAGAACAGCAGCCCATCTTAAAAAAAGAAAAAGTTGTAAAATATGGTCAGCTAATCTACTCAAGAAGCTTGTTTTTTAGAATTTGGATTTTGTTTGACATTTTTTTGTTATCAAGCTCCATCAACACCTTTTGGTAAAATTCAAAAGTGTACTTGAGATCCCGTGGGTAGTTCAAGTTGATCAGTCCAAAGAGCAAAGGGAAAGCAGTGGCAACCTCACGAAGATCCTGCAGTACAGAGACTCCCTCAATGATGATTCCCACATCCTCTGGATCTTCCTTGCCGCCATCATCCCCTTCATGCAGGATGGCATAAATGCCAATAGAGGTCTTTGGCATTTGTTGCTGGGCATTAAGGAAATCAATATTCTAAAAAAAGACACACAAAAAATGTTTTATTACAGTGAACGCAAACTATAACGCGCTTCACCGACTTCGCATATTTTTTTTTTACCGTGCATTGTGTTCTAGATCGGCACAAGAATTGAACTTGTGTCATGTCATTCATAACAGTTCTCAAACTTAATGGAAGGTGTCATGTCCGTTTATAAAAATCTTCTTGCTCAGAAAAAGAAAGATTACCAACAACGACCCATGACAATGTTCTTCTCTCTGAGAAACACTCCTGCGCAGCCTTCAGTAGAAAAAGACGCTACAGCACTATTTCACGGATTTCATTTATCCCAGATTATATTCGGAACGTAAACCCCCACCATAAACAAAGGTTCACTGTACAAGTTTTTCCAATAACATCAACATATTATTTTTATAAGAGATATAAACATTCTCGACTTAAAGAATGAGGGACACAGGTGTGGTGGTGGTGGGGGTGAGGAAATAAGAGGACTGTAGTTGTCTCACCTTTGATGCGGACAGTGACTAAGACCCAACACCAGGGGTCCATCTTTATAAGACTAAAGTACCAAAATATGCTTTTCTGCTGAACACAAATAAATCTTTACACCCATAGATACGTTATACCAAAACCATTAGTCATTCACAATAAGTAAGTCAAATTCTGATATTTTCCTCAAAATAGTATTATTATTATTATTAAAATTAACATTTCATACAATAAACTTACTACATATTCTTTTATCATGTTGCTTGGATCTTCATTCAGATAAACAGAAAGGGCCTTCAGGGTACAACATCTTCTTTGGTCAATGGAGTCTCTCTGAAAAATAAATAAATAAAATTAAATTTGGGAGTAAATTAGGACCTATGCAGGGATTTCATACTTTAACGCTACTTTATTCATTCTGTATGTTCTATATGTGCCAAATGTTAAAACCATTTTATATTTTTAAAAATACAATAACAATAATATTCTGATTTAAACTTAAAAAGTAAAATTTTAAATATCAACTTTTTTATACTTTAATACACAGTATTTTTCAACTTTTTAAGCGACGGCACACTTTTTTTTGGATTGAAGACATTCTGTGACCACCATTTATAAATGTTTTTACAATTTTTATAAAAACAAAAAAATATCCTATAAAGACTGTATTAATGTTAGCTTGTTAGCTGTACAAAATATATTGTTAAAAACCATTATGTTGAGATGTTAACAGTCTAATTTCCAATAAATTAGTTACCATTTATAAATGGATGTATGTTTTCAAGGCACACCTAATACAACCTTTATCTCCTAGTGAGACACTTTTACAAACCAAAAATAACAGTTACGGTTGTAAGAAAACATTGGCAATATAACAGCAATAGTAAGCCTTAGTTGGAAACATACAAACATCTTTAGCTAGCTAAATATACATTTACAGTGGTTATATAGGGCATGTGTTAGATCTAATTTGAATTATTCAATACAGCATGTGGAGCACAACTAGTAGCTCCTGAGCAACAAGTCGGAGACCCCTGCTGTGTACACTATTTAAATAGATTTTAATAAAATGAAAGTGGTGGTTCTGAGTAATGAAATTATTTCCAAGTTTAAAATGACAAACCTCATTAATTCCTGTCATGATTTCTGTTATCTTCCGTCCAGGTTTTCCTCCCTTCTTTCTAAAGATTTTCATCAGTTTAGGAGCATAAAGATCCAGCTGTGACATGAACTTTGAGGCCAATGGCATTGTGGTGATTCATCTGAACTCTGCATTAATCTAGAAGACAGTGAAATAAAAATGTATTTAAATTATTTTTTTTTTCCTGCCCCAAATACCAAATTATAAATGTATATAGCCTGTAAGCTTGGTGGTGTTTAAAATGTTTTTTATCTGCAAAAGTTTAAAAAGAAATGTGTGTTCTGATGTAATTTTGTCAAATTAACAATTCTTAATTTTGGCCCAGTGTAAAACATGGTTGCTAAGGTAATTACCAAGTATGTCATTGTTTACAATGAGGAAGTAAAATTATAAATGTAAAAAATTCATCAAACTGGGATGACATTTATGATTTTTTTTTTTTTTTTTTTTTTTAGGAAAGTCTTAGATAATTATCTTAACTGTATTTTAGTAGAATTTGTTGCCTAGCCTCAGAGGTACTTCTTGTAAGTTCAATTATTTCAGTACAAAAAATTTGTGTCAGTATTGTCTTCTCCAACCATAACATTAGACTTTATGATTGTTGTGTGAGCATGCCATTTATGAGATGTTCTAATGACAACAGCATTGCAAGACAACATGACATACCTCTCGATGAGAAAAGAGTGCAGGCCATCTACTTTTGAAATCTGCAATGAAGGGCATGTCTCGAACGATTTCTTGTCTCCTGTGTGGAAAAGTTTTCTCCATCTTTCTTTCAGCAACACAAGCTGAGGTTTGGCTTTCAATGGTGTTCACAATCCCTGGTTTAAAGTCTTCTAAGGTGTATGGCGTGTGCTTCCGGGTTTTATGCGACTTGAATGTACCATAGATATTTGTTTGGTAAGAGCAACCCTTAAACATACAATGCACTGTCTCACTACTTTTTAGATGAGTGTTAATATGAGAAAAATACACTTTTTCTGTAGCAAGACCACTAAATGTACACAGATGGCAGCTAAATGTTGCAACAGTTATGTGTTTTTTGTGTGGATGTACTCTGCTTGTATGGCTATAAAGAGTTTTAAAAGTCTTGAAAGTACACGGGCAATCCAAATATATACATGGATATAATGGTCTGGAAACATGAACTAACTTGTAGTGCCTAAACAAACGCGTCCTTGTTGACACCACCTTCTGGCACAATTTACACTGCCACATCAGCACATCTGTGGAAAAAAGACAAAGCATAAGACATATATTTTTCAATAGCACTTTAAATATTTTAATTAATATTTTTGTTATTTTATAGCACTGCCTTCTGAAACTGGATTCTCAAACTTTCAAGCTCACCATGTATAATTGGACTGTGTAATAAAAGCTATTTAGCTATAATCTTGTGCTTTATGAGCTTTATCTGTCTGCACATTGGCCCTCCAAATACAAAACTACTAAAACCCACATTTGAAAGTTTATAAAATCCAAATTTCACAAATTTCCAAATTTCTATCTGTGTAGGTAGTTTTATCTTGTCTTATGGTCATTACAATAACTTTATAAAAGACTACATTCGATACATGTTCAATAATTTCATGATAAGTCTATACATAAAACTAATTGATTTGATCATTAAAATATGCAAACAAAATCTTATTACAAAATGGAGGGAAGATTTATTATTTGTTCTACTTGTAATACAACGGCAGGAGTGATCCTGCATGCTCAAACCCTATCGAAGTATTTACAAAAAGATAATAGCCGAATTCCTTATTCAGTCTCCCTCTTCACCGGGATACAGCGCGAGGCTCCGCAGTCACGTCATCACGGCGGTTGTGCCTGCCCATCGCCGCCTTCGCACGCACCACTACAGCTTTCATTTGGCCTCCGCTGGTCTCCGCTCACACACACACACCCACCGACCGACCCACCGGCCGGTCCGCCCCGCGCTCATACATTCTTCCCATTCTCCCCCACGCCAGTGTAGCACGTGCAGCAACCCCAGTCTGTAGTGCAAAAAGTATGCTAACCAAAATATTCCCTCAATTTAGCGTTCAATACATGCTCGTGACGAATCATGAATATTATATACAGCCGAAATGTCCGGATAAATAACGATATAAAGTATATCAAAGTTAATAAAGTTTTACTTACCAATAAATTTGAGAGAAAACTCCAAAGATGGTCAGGTCTCGTTGATCAGGGCAGGTGAAATTAGCGCATGCGTGTGTGCTCACATTTGAGCGGGCAAAAAAAATCAAATCAAATACGGAATCCCAGAAGGACATAACTCAAACATTTTACTTAAGAGTGTTGAGTAATCCCTTGCATACAGCCTTGAGTAATGCCAGATATTGAATGTATTTCATAATATTTACACAAGCATGTTAAAAATATGTGAAAAATCAAAGTGTTTAAATAAAAACTACAAAATACACTTTAGTAAAAGTAACAACAGCCACAATTCATTTTTTTGAGTGAATATGGATGGAAGAATATTATACGATTTTTCTGAACCCCGGCACAAAGGGGGTATGCAGATACAGAATGATTGAAGTATGAAGTACTGAATATTGAAATTCCCTTAAGTTTTGAAATGTGGAATCGAGAAAATATTGAAATATTGAATTTAAGAAGAAATTAAGATTATAAAATGATGAGAATGATGCTTTTGGCCAGTAAAAAGGCAATCACAAGAAGATGGAGAACAGATCTGGTGCCTCGGGTGGAAGAACAGGGAGATGCTAGATACTTAATATCTATAATATGGAAAAAGTGACTGGATCTGTTAGGTTTAATAAGATTTGGAAAGAGCGGTTACAACACATTAGACAAAGTAGATCAGAGTTTGTGTAGGGCTGACTGAGGAGGCCCGCGCAGTCTTGAATTTCCTCTTTATTTTTTCTTTTCCTTACCTTGTATAAGTGTTCCCCTGTGAGAAATTAAATAACAGGATCATTTACACCACGGTTTGACGCTCGTATAAACACAACTGTTGTACTGAAGATGGATATTCTGGAAACTGAATATCTACAACTGTGTACAGGACGGTCTGTGTCAGCCTGTCTCTGCTAAGTAGTAGTAGTAGTCATAGTAGTAGTAGGACTAGTAGTCGTAATAGTAGTTGTACTATAGTAGAAGAAGTAGTCATAGTATTAGCAGTAGTAGTAGGTAGTAGTAGTAGTAGCAGCAGTAGTAGTGATAGTAGGAGGAGTAGTAGTAAAAGTAGTAGTAGTTGTAGCAGTAACAGTATTAGTAGTAGTAGTAGTAGTGGTAGTCATAGTAGTAGTAGTAGACGTATTAGTAATCATAATAGTAGTTGTAGTAATAGTAGAAGTAGTTGTAGTAGTAGTAGTAGCAGTAGTAGTAGTAGTAGTAGTAGTAGTAGTAGTAGTAGTAGCAGTAGTAGTAGCAGCAGCAGCAGCAGCAGTAGTAGCAGTAGTAATAGTAGCAGCAGCAGCAGCAGTAGTAGTAGTAGCAGTAGTAGCAGTAGTAGTAGTAGTAGTAGCAGTAGTAGTAGTAGCAGTAGTAGCAGTAGTAGTAGTAGTAGTAGTAGTAGTAGTAGTAGTAGTCGTAGTAGTAGTAGTAGTAGTAGTGCTCTATTAACAAAATGGCTTCCTGCTGTGGTATATGCTAATACACAAAACAAATATTACAAACAATGAGAGCACTCGTTTATTTGAACACGTGGGGACAGAAACCTCACAGTGAATTAGAAAAACTTCCACATCAGGCCAACTAATGCTCTACACCACATGTGTCAAACTCAAGGCCCGTGGGCCAAATGTGGCCCGCCAAGTCATTTTATGTGGCCCTTGACAAGGTAAATTAAAAGGTATGACTGTCTTAAAATATCAGTTTATCTGGAGATTTTTCATATCTATGCAACTTCATATGCAATATTTGTAACTTGAATAAGTCATAAATACAGAAACAGTTAATTAACAACAATAGTTACATTTATTTTACATTACATTTGGTTACATTTACTTACATTTAAACAGTCTTATATTTCCATCTGGCCCTTTGAGAGCAACCATTTTGCTGATGTGGGCCTGTGTGAAAATGAGTCTGACACCCCTGCTCTACACTGACACTTCTCGATGAAAATTACTGGCTACACACTGTTTAGAAAAGTTCTCATTGCAGTCCATAGATGGAGTTCAGCCTCTCCACATATTGATCGACATCGCCATCTACTGGTGTGCCCTAGAGGAGCACAAAGACAATAAATGTCATTCATATCTTCTTAAATAATATTTATTTCCTCTCACATCTGGCATGACTGTGTACAAATCCCCAACAGTTTGCCTCTGATCCTCACATTGGTTTGATCTCCGGCGAAAACTGCAAACATAAATAAAAACTATGAAAACTATTGGATATGCATTTTTTTACATACACATCAGAGTCTTGAAAATGTCATGTAAATGGTTAATTTTGATTATTGTTTGATTTGTGGACATTTAAGATAGTTTAAATGACACGTCCCCTAAGTTTGATGTGAGTTTTCAGAGGGACCAAGATCAGAAAGAAAGTTTTTGCTGTTTATATGTCATTTAAAAAGTCTCATAACCAGTGATGGGAAAAATACTTAAAAAATGCTTTCTTTTTTGTACTCTCACTAATTCTGTGCAGTGTTCAAAGCCAAAATTGCATGATCAAGTCCCATCATGTATAATTTCATAAAAGTAACTGAATTCTGAATAACACCAAATGAAGGAGTAGCCAACTCTACCAGAATACAGTTTCTCAAAATTAGTATTCAGAATAGCCCATGTATTTTCGGGACATGTATTACGTTACTTCCCAACACTGCTTAGAAATAAAAATTTTAATGTAAAAAAAAAATTAATAAAAGTAACATTAAAAAAAAATAAAAAAATCATCATCATAATCATAATCAGATTTAGACTGCGCTCAACCAGCCATTGTTCAAACACGTGCTGGTTTTCAAAGGGAGATTATGCAAATAAAAGGGATGCTACTAATCTGGCAAAGACAAAATTCATTGTACTTTTTCTTCCAAATACAACAGTTACATGTAAATATATGCTTTGTACTCACCTACAGAGACAAACTGCTGAAGAACACATGAGAAGCAGTCCCCCCACAGCTGACACGATGTATATGAAGTGTACAGGCAGTGAAAACTGGCTTACTGCAGCACACAACATGACAATATGACAGTGAAATTTGACAGCTCTAACATTAGTCATGTTTTGTCTTGCCTTACCTTCAGTTTGAGTGTTTTCATTCAGTGTTACATTCCATATGATAATTTCTTCACCTTTTTTGTGGTTTACAACACATTTATAGATCCCAGTGTCATTTTCTTGAAAGTCCAAAATAGTTAAATTTGGTGGAAAATTTGGGTGTATTACAAATCTGTCACTAAAATTTGAAAATGTTTTGTTGTTACTAAATGCATAAAGGTATTTTTCCGTGACCCAGTTGACCTGGTGTAATCCTTGTGAATGTGAAGTATTGCATGTGAGACTGAGCTGCTCTGCTCTTGATGCCATGATTCTGACTGAATCTAGGAATCAAAATACTTGTAAATGACAAATGCAGATTAAAAGACAATGTTACTGTTGTCCTACCTGCAGAACTGCTACTGCAGAGCAGAATAAGTGGCAGAAGAATTTCCACTATAGTGTCCATCGCATCAACTAAAGCTGCGCACATGCTCAACATACTCTTTGTAACAATAGCAGGAAGTATCAGATGTTAGTCTACAGGAAAATTCACACTTTAGTCTTGCATGTACCGGTACTTTACAAGCAGAATGTGCAATGTACAGTGGTATTATACATTATACATATACTAATTTAATTATGGGAAATAATATCAAGTAGAAATCAAAAGCAGTGAATAGTTAAAAGGCCTTTGGAACAGTTTAGGTATAAAATGTAAATGTTTCAAATCTGATTTGATTTATTGTGATTTATTTTGATTTACAAATAAACACATAAATTACAAAAACAATTCATAACTGAAGGTCAGGTGTTTGAATCACTTAATGTTACTTATTGAAACAGGCCCATTCACCTTTATTGGTGCTGTTACTTAAAACAAAATGTCACTCAAGCAGAAGTAAAACTTATGACCAAAAAACAAATAGGGATGAGTAACTATGAAAAGAAACATTGTGATGTTTCTGTTTGTTAACATAATGACAAAGGGACCTAATTTCAAACTGTGTTATTTTTGGAATACACATTAAAATCAGGTACTGTAGCTTTATCTTTAAATCCCTGAATGTATTTTTCATCATAAGTGCAGTTTTGTCAGTGCATGAAATTAGTGTGGTGTGTGGTTGTCATTTGTCTGTTACAGCTTTGGAATCTATGCTTGTTTCTCAGTTTCTCACCTGCAAATGTGTGCTCCAGACCATCTTTGTTCCCACTGACAGGTGGGAAAAAACATAAATAATCATCATAAAATTAACATTAAAAGAGAAGAGTGCAGAATAAAAACCTTTCAGTCGTATGCACAGCTAAAGAGAACCGTTTGGATCATGGATTTAAACATTGTCAAAGTAGAGGCCTGTCTCACATCTTCAGGACTGTTCCAGGTTTTAGCTGCATAAAACTGAAACACTGATTCCCCATGTTCAGTCCTGACTCTGGGCACCAGCAGGAGGCCGGTCTCAGAAGTCCTCAGAAGTCCTGTGAGATGGTTCATATGGCACTAACATGTCAGAGATGTACTTTGGTGCTGGTCCATGGACTTGTTCACAAGCCGAGCTGCTTTAAAGTCTATTCTCTGAGCCACAGGAGTCAGTGCAGAGACCTGAGCACAGGACACATGTGCTAGTACTTCCTGGGTCTAGTCAGGACCCAAGCAGCAGTGTTCTGGATGTACTGCACCTGTCTTAGCGCTCGTTTGGAGAGGCCAGTGAGCAGGTCATGACAGTAGTCTAACCTGCTGGAGACAAATGCATGGATAAGCAGTGTTGGGAATAACGGAGTTACATTATAACGGCGTTACTAACTGCGTTACTTTTTCAGTAACGGAGTAATCTAACTAATTACTTTTCCCAGCGTCGTAACGCCGTTACCGTTACTGACTATAAATGTGGCGCGTTACTTTGTTTATTTGGTAAAAGAGGAGGCTGGGGTGAGATAAAAGGCTTGTTTGAGACGAGCGAGACGAGCGCAGCACCTCTCCACCGCCTGCGACCGACTGCATGGACTGCAAACGCTTAATGCATTATGGGAAATGATGTCCTGACGCACGGGTGCCTCCTCCTCCTCCAACTTTACACAAACTACTGCTCTATATTTGATATCGACATATGTTTTAAATGTAACTTAAAGTGTCAAGGCTGTTGTCAGGTATGGATCACATGAATAATAATCAGTGTTGGGAATAACGGAGTTAAATTATAACGGCGTTACTAACTGCGTTATTTTTTCACTAACGGAGTAATCTAACTAATTACTTTTCCCAGCGTCGTAACGCCGTTACCGTTACCGATAATAAAATGTGGCGAGTTACTTTTAATTGAGTTCACTCTGCTCTTCATCAGAGCCGAGGAGCTGCAACGCTGTTGTGTTTCTTTGGTGAAAGAGGAGGCTGGGGTGAGATAAAAGGCTTGTTTGAGATGAGGTGGGCGCAGATACGACGCCGTCGATCGGTGCACGGTGCATGCCGGTTAGTTTTGTGTCCAAGATGCCACCGACTTGCTCTAGCGTAACCTGTGCACCGGTAACGGGAGGTTTTTGAGCAAGACGAGCGCTGCAGCTTTCCACCGACTGCGGCCGCCTGCATGGACTACAAACACGTAATGCATGATGGGAAATGATGTCCCGTCCACAGGTGCATTCACAGCTGATTGGGTCCGAGTTGTGTTTTGATCAGAAACGTGACTGTGTTCTCTCCAAAGAGGAACAGGGTTAGATCAGAGGTTTGAAAGACTTCTGCTTCTAAGATACAAACGCTGGTCCAATCGTTAGGATGGATAGATAAATAGATAGATAAATAAAGGAATAGATAAGTGTTAGAGGGATTGTGTGAATCTTTTAATGAATGTACAAGAGTTGGATAAAGTTCAGTTTATGTTGAAATAAGAGTGAGTAATATTTGAATACTGGACAGAGAATTACAGTGTGTGGCCAGAGAAGCTTAAAGGTTTTTTTTTTATTATTTTATTACAGATTTACATTTGAATTCCTTAGTTTTGCAATACATTGCAATAATTTTTTTCAGTATTATACTGAAAGCACTTTATTGTTATTGTTTATTTTAATGAAGAAAGTACTTGAAGTTTGAAATTGTGTGACATGTTGATTTATTTGCACTTCAAATGACATTTTATATATATATATATATATATATATATATATATATATAATTTTTGATACATTCTATAATTTACTTTAAACAAATGCAATATAATTGTAATCTGTTAAAGTGAGATAAATGTTAAAGGTTCACATGTTGTGTTTTTATTGTTTTAACATAATAAGTAACGGTTACTTTGCCTAGTAACTAGTTACTTCTCCCAAAAAGTAACTGAGTTACTAACTCAGTTACTTTTTGGTAGAAGTAACTTGTAACTATAACTAATTACATTTTTGAAGTAAGATGCCCAACACTGTGGATAAGTCTCTCTAAGTCTGGTTTAGAGAGTATACCTTCGATTTTTGCAAAGTTTTTTAGATGGTAAAAAGTTGCATGTTATTGATTTGATATGGCTGTTAAAGTTCAAGTCTGAGTCATGGAGGTGATTGCTAACACGTTCTCTTTGTTTCTGTGGGTCAAAGACTATGACTTCAATCTTGTCTGAGCTTAGCTGGAGGAATTTGTTTTGCATCCACACACTGATCTGTTGCGGAGTGAATCCACTGGTCCATATTCACCTGCTGCCAGTGAGACAATAGAGATTTGTGATTTGTGAATTTAATTTAACCTACTAGGTGATGTCTTTTTCGTATAAACTTATTAAAATGTAGCCAATGACATGTTACAGAGAGAGTCAGAATATTATTAAGAGAATTGCTGTACATAAGCCAAATGCTTTGACATTTCCTGTGATAGAGTTTTGTTTGGCATGTGATTCTCATTTCAATCTCCATGTACATTTCTTGTTAAACAGTGGAGTGAAATGACTCGCCTATTGAGAAATATCACTTTTGTTCATATTTTTAGTGCATGTGTGGTGTGCACTGCACCAGTAGCCCACTACATGAGTTTAAACTATGAACCTTTGATACATTGATGGATGTTTGTAAATCCCATATGAGATGCCTCAGAAAGCCCAGAGCAGAGCACAGACAGACTTCAGAGGAGCTATTGCCTCTGTTCTCCATTTTGAATACTGCATGATTTGTTTTTATTTGCACGATGCTTGAATTTAAATGATGTTTGGGATTACTGAGATGGTTTAGTCTTGGACACTAGGGTAAACGTCAACATGTTTTGCTTAATTGTGTCAGAGTGCAACTTACTATACGCCTGTGCGAACGCTATTTTTAATAGTCAGAAGGGGTCGCGCATCCCCAGCAGCAGCGCACATCCACAGACCCCTCTGCCCGGTCCCTCCTCCTCGCTCTTGTGAATGACCTCAGAGGACTCGAGAGCCAATGGCGCGTTCTGATTGGACGCGTCGCGCAGAGAGAGGAGGGCGCGTGGCGGAGTGACGGCCACGAATTCCTCCGCGCTCCTCAAATTTCTTGAAATCACCGACCCCCTGCTCCTCGGCCGAAGCTTTGTGTCGACAAACATCCTCTGCAGCCCCTTCCTCCTCCGAGCCAAAGCATAAAGGTAACTATTCTATATTCCTGGTCTTCATCAGCAAGAGCCTCATATTTGACTATTTTGATCTGTTTTTCTCCCTCGGCGACATCGGTACTTTCTCTTTTCCATCCAGATGTTGCGAAGTGTGGCCGTGCTCTTTCTGCTCTCCATAGCTCTCACCAACGCGGAGGTAAGTTTCAAACTGTGGACTTATTACAATTAACATACAGTTATAGCCTAGTTGTTAAAGTTGATAACAAACAGGTCACTTTTTCTTTCACTGTTGATCTAAGTTGGGTAAATGTATTAATCAGTGCTATTTTTTTAATTTTTTTATTTAGCTCAATAACCTGTTGTTCAGCAGGGGATTTTCTTTTTCTTTTCCACCTATAGGCTACTATACGTGTGGGTTTGAATTTCCTTTGTTATTTGTACTTATTAATCTTGACCCCTACTAAAACATGCAGTTTATATATTTTTAACTTCACCACTGAAGATTTTATCAGATTGGATAAACAATCTATTGAAGGTCTTTTGTTTCCCTCACTGCGAAAGGCTAGTTTACACACTGACAGCTGTAGTAGAGGTCACAAAGGCACTGCGTCTCATGTCCTTGGAGCTTTTAGACTCTCATCATCAAACTGAAGGATGTTTTGGTTTTGCTCTGGCACTTTGCATCTGCTGTAATGTGTTTGGTGTGGTCAGTCATGGTGCATGTTTGCCTGTGTACTCAGGGGGTGGGCAGTGTTCTGTGGAGCTGTGAGAAGACTCACCTCAGACCTGTCACAGCGTGGGGCTAAGTGGGTGTCCTCTGAGCAAACACAACACTGTTTGCTCTTAAATTAGACTTCATTTTGGCCTCTCTGCTAACCTCGTTTTCAGTTAGATGCAGGCTGGACATCTGTTTTTCTATTAATACCCCTCTGCACCAATAGACGTCAGTCAGATTGAGTGAGGCCTGGATAAAGTTCCCATTTCAGTGTTTGTACATTTTGATGAGTTTGTCTTTTCTTGGAAGGGACCATCATTTGTTTGGCCAACTGCTTGGTGCACATTTGGTAACCACTGAGGCACCAGGTGGTGGCTGAGGTCCTTAACCTCAGCAGACACAGCTGTTGAACACCTGGTCCTATGTCATCTCTGCCCACTGCTTCACTAGCTGGAGCAACCTCATTTTTTTACATTAGCTGAAGTCTAATTAGAGGATGCAGTTCAGGCAATATGGTGATACAGATTCTCATCACTGTGACAACAAACATATCAGGATTCACAAATTTTAAATGCATATCTTGAATGCAGCTCTATGCTCAAACAAAGACACACCTCCTTAGTTGTTTCCTCTTCAAGGCAATATAAATATACTAACTTTAACATGAATTAAAGTCATAATCTGCCTCCAAGAAAATCGTGATTTTTTTGTCATATTGCCCGCCCCTAAGTTCTTGCAAAACAAAAGTGGATCACAACACTATTTGTTGTCTTATCATTACAGCCAGAGGACCACTTGAGCATTGCTCCATACTAACCCACCACCAGGGACACCACCTTTGGTTGACTGTAAAAACAAAGGCATTGTATCTTTATGGCATTCACACTGCAGTGATCTGTTCGGCAATTATGTTAGATAAAGACATGATGCATGATGAGCATGATGCAGAGTCTGGAGTCTAAGTTAATGGGGACGCATTAGAAAAAGCAGCTATTCTCTCAGGTAATTACCCTGATAATATACGGCCTGTTGGCTGTCCATGGGAAGGGCCTGAACTGGCATACCAAGATGAGGTCAACAAGTTAAAGCAAAGGGCCCTGGATGTGATCAGTCTAGTGTGTGTTAATAAGTGGGGATTGTGTTATTAGAATGAACGTAAAGTGTTTATTTTATTGCAGCAGGATGTGACTATAAAGAAAGCATTGTTATATGTTTTGTCTGTCTTAAAAAAAATGTAATTTCTACCAGATGAATTCGATGACTGTATCTGGAAGGAATGAGGTCGAGATTTTGTTAGTAACTAATAACAAACATTGCCCAAGAAGTCGAAGCCATGGATTGCTGAAAATATGAAGCGGTTATTTAGGGTAAAGCAACATGATGCAAAAATGCAAAATGAGAACAATAAAATACATGAAATGATACATGTTCATTTGCATAATGTATAAAGCTTTGACAATGCACACAAGGATATCAGTGTTTAAATTTTGCTTTACGGAGAGCAGTTAGCAGTTGTTTGAAATTGTTGTGTTTGAAGATAAGCTGTCAGATCACAGCCTCTTTGTTTGAGTGTTTGGGTTTGTAGGGTATGTGATAAATGTAAGTCTGACAAACTAAATCATGATTTACACAGGCATGTAAAGCACGCTGTCTCTGGGCTGATTCTGAAGCAGCTAATCAGAGAACTCCTTGCTAATTCAAGAAAATTTTACAGGAGAGAATATCTTTTAATAATAGGGGCCTGAATGCACCTTTTAAAAAATTTGCCCACATTTTAGGTTGTGCTTGTTTTTTAAAATGTAATAAATGAAATTGTGGCAGAATTTCATGTCTCCATAGGATTGCATTGTGACATGTCACATGATTAATCCAAGAGGACGGACTTACAGTTTGTGAGGGGGCATGGTGTTTCTATTGCCAGGATGCCAAATTTGGTTTGTATATGTCAAAGTTTTTCAAGGGACTTCCCAATGTCGAGGCTTATTACTGTGGCAAAACGACTTTGAATTTTTTGATCAAGACCATGCCACGGATATCTCTATACCCAATTTTGTATGTGTACAAAAATGTTATTACTACTGCACCTATTTTTTTATTTTCTTATATCAGTCTGTTCTGGGCCGGGGTGTCCGCCAACAATTACAGTTTGAGTGAAATCGGCCAAAGTATGTGCAAATTAACACTAGTCGGCGTTTGATGGCGAGTTGCAAAAAATGACCCAAAATTTGTGCCGTTGGCATGGAAACAACATTCAGTATTTGGAAAAGCTTCTAACAACTTTTAATGCCGCACTTATTTAGATGGTAGAATGAATCTGGTGTTGATAGGTCAAAAAACCTAGGACGAGTTTGTTAAAGGCCACATGATCAATCAGTTATGGGCGACTTCCTGTTGGTTGCCTAGCAACCGTATAATATATTTTTTTGTCTACAATAACATGACTGATCCACCACCCGAATTTCATTTGTCTATGACAAGTTCATTTTTTCAGTATAGCCATAGGCGCAATGTGCTTATGGCTATACCCAGACAATTTTTGTGATTATTATGATTATGATTATTATTATTGGCCATCATAGTATTAATATTAATATAGTAGTACTGTCATAAATATTTAGAAGTAACTATATTGAATCTGTAATCAGGCAATAAGTGATATTTATAGCCTGCTCCAAAAATGTAAGTGACTTAATCAGTATAAACCTGTGGGAAAGACTGTGGCCTGTGTTTAGGGTATGTATAGCAAATATGATCCACTTTTTCCTTTAAGTAATTTGTCTTTTAATGGTTCAGTCCAAGTTGTTCGAGGACATGATTGAGGCTCGTCCTCCCAGTCGTTCCAGTATGTTGCCATGTCGATGCCCGTTCTGTGTGATTCAAGGTTGGCTAAAAATATCTACCCAGGTGGAGAGAACATGAGAGGCCGCTGTGTCCTCTGTCTGTACCAGCCTGGTCTAATTACTGTGGCTCAACATCCCGGCGTCATGGAGGAGGATGGAGAGGTAGCCGTGCAATTACAGTCAGGGAGAGATGGGTGCAGAGGTAAGACTCTGGCTGCAGGCGGCTTGGGCAGCGTTTCATGTCCCTGTGCAATGTTCTCTCTCGCTCACTCTTGGCCCAGCTTAAAAGGAGTCCTCATTTAGCTTACCAGCCCAAACGGTGCCTTATCGCTAATGACACTGCTCTCAAAGGCTTCGTGCACAAATGACAAGGGGCGCCTACTCACATAAGGCCTTGTCAGGGATAATTACTGTGCAACGCAGGGAAATGCGCGCTCAAAGTTTGGGAAGAAAGCTCTTGTTTTGTAACTGCTTTACTTGAACGCCTCTTCAACTCAGAAAGAGCACAGCTGCGTCTACATTGTATAGATTACAATTTTAATATCTTTCATATTCTGTAAAGCACCTTTAATTACTTTGTGTAGAAGTTGTGCCATACGAAGACATTTTCCTTGCCTTGCCTGTATAATAACAAACTTAATTTTTTGAGATTTAAACCAGTATCCTCATAAAAAAACATACTTACAATAGTGAAGGCCAGCTTTATGAATGTTAACAGATACTTACACTTTACATCTAGGATTGTTTTTAAAGTAGGCTATAGCTTGAACTGAAATTACTTCTTTTTCATTATCACGTTTTTATGTGTATTGTGACCTGAAAAATCATGATTATACTCTATAGTTGAAAAATTCTGAATGCCTAATGCAAGACCTTTCCACTATTGTCAATCTTCCTATTGCTCCTAAACATCAGTAACATACTATTTGTTTCCCACATCCATATGTCAAGTTATATTTATAATTCAATAAAGCAACAACACCCACCAAGTCCCAAACTCTGTCAACACTGCAGACCTGGCTACAGTCTGTGGCTACTTTTCGCTCATGATGTAGACTAAGGGTATTTTTATAGAAACTGGCAGCGTTTGATGTATTGTTCCATACTCAATAGGGGTATTTTTACTTGACATCTGCATTGAAAGTCTAATCAACCAATGCAAGGTTAGTGAGGGGTCTGTTTAAATTCTGTGTGGTGATAAAACAGATGTTTCAATGCTACTAGATGTGAAATTAAGTACAGCTTCAATGTTAGACCACTGACTGCACAAATAACTCATCCTGCATTTGTCTATGACTTTTAGAGTAGCAGTTTGGCCCAATTCAAGCTCCATTTGTACAGCAGTGGACAGAGAATTCATGTTTGCTCTAGAAACAATGAGCTGAGAAAAATGAAAAGTAAATAAACAAAGGAAAGTCTCTCCCTACTTGTAACTTTATCAAAACTAGATACTTTGAACAAGTATTGACACTAAAAAAATCACCCAAGAGGACAAAACTTGACCTTTCCTAAGCAGTTTCAGAATAATGTTGATCATGGTAACAAGAAGAAAGTACTATTATTTAGTGTTGACAATGTCTCATTTAGTCACATTCATTATCTTTGTAGTATCAAAATCAAACATTGAGCCTTTTTCTTAGTGTCGCTGTAAATTTCACTTATAGTTCTTAGCTAAAACAGCATATTTTTAATCAATGTGGCAAAGAAGAAGGTGAGGAATGCATTGTGGGACAGCTGACGTCTTGATAAGTGTCACTCGGAGGGGACAAGGGGGACACTGAACAGCAGGGGAGGGGCCAGGCTGCTGCTGTCTGTGTTTATAGGGTTTTATGTTCGCAGTGACGTTTTAACTGCTCACAGATGTGTCCCTGCCCAAACCGTGACTTATTTCCTACTTTTCTCAAACCCTTTCCACCATTGTGCTGCTTTATTTGTTTATCGTCCCTTTTCTTGTTTTTACCACACTTCGTCTGGATTTCTTAAGGGCTCCTCAAGTGAATTGCCTTCTTAAATAGCAGTTCCAATGTTTTTGATTTGATGAAGTACTTGGCCTAGTTTAAAACATTTAGGTCATCTGCTTGAGTGCGTTTGTAAAACATTTGGATTGCATCACTTGTTTAATGCAATGGTTTCAACATAATGAATCTCTGCTTGGACAGATTTTATGTATGGTATGTAGTTTAGACAAAATATGCTGCCTAAAATGGTTGACATTGAAAGAGCCTGGGTCTTCTTTTCTCTCCTTTCAGGGTGTAGCTGTTACATTAGGGCAGTATAACGGGGATGTGGGGCCGCCTGCGCTGACATCATCGTACACTGGTGCATTCCTTTCTCTCTGAATAAGCGGCCGATCTGTGCAGAGCGCTTATTAGCAGGCTCTCTTTGTTTCTACAGGTCTTCTCTCAGATCCTGTGTTTTTAGAGTGCTCCCGAGACCACCCGCACCACTTTAGCAAACAACACATCTTTCCATCGTAGTCTTAGCTTTCTCTGGCCTTAATATCACAAGGAAGCGTCCTGGCTGTTCCACTGTCAGGGCTTTGCTGCAAAAATCTATAAAAAACGAAAAGCATGATGTGGTTTCTGAGTATAGATCCTACATCACTGTTCTCCTGAGCTTAGCTCACTTAAGCAGAAATGAAGCCGATTTTCTTTGGATCAATTCAAAGGAAGAACTGCCTCGAGATTAGAGAATGTACATGTATGAATTATTGAGGGAAATGCTACAGCAGAGATGGGAAGGCCATTCTCTGTGATCTTTCTCCCTTGTGTGGTGAATTTTACAGCGAGCTTGGAGAATTCCTCAAAGGAGGAAAGTGGTTCATAGTTCCAGTTAAGCGAGAGGAAAAGTGTGTAGTAGGCTGCGCTCTCAGTCTCTGCGGGTTAGGCCCGGTTGGAGGGGTCTGTGTGAGCAGAGCCCAGCTGTGGACTGTGAGGCTACAGGAGGCGAAGTACGCCCAGTACAAGAGCTGGAAAACAAGGACACCTCCTCTGACCTAAATACTAGAGTTTGGCTCAAGATGAACTCTGTGGACTCTGAGACTGGACACAGCGCTGGAATGTACCCCTAACTCTGGAACTTCACTCATCTGTACATTCTTCACATTCTTTTTACTTTTACATGTTATTTTACAGTTTGCACGAGATGTGGCTGATAGGCTAAACACTAAGTTAAATTAATTACTATATAATTTGCCAGCTTTTTTAGTACCATCGACTCCAAACCCTTTTTTTACATTATAACATTATAACATCTATGAAGGCTAAATCATAAAGTACATATTTCTGAATACCTGCATTTTTCTTATGGACCGTGCTCTTGTTTGTTGTTACAGGCAGAAGTCAAAGCCCTTATTCAGATAACATTACCCGCCTTCAGAAAAGATTTATTTTATTTTCATTTAACATTGTGGACAAATTCCAGCAAGTAACCTATCTGTCTGTCTCCCGTACTAGACACAAATGTCTTGTTTTAATAATTAAAGCTGCAAAATACCACAATATATTATTAATGAAAACATACAGCTGACATCCTCTTAACAAAGCACTAGATGTTTTTCCTCTCTACACTGTACCGCCATTTTACCAGATCCCATTTAGTGCAATGCAGCCCCACGCCCATCCCATAATAACCAAATTTATGAAGCTCATCAGTGATCACATTTCATTGTCAGAGACGCACTGAACCATTCTTCACCTTTTAAATGTGGCACAGCTCAGTTCCCTTACACATACTGCGGATATCGCCATCTTAAAGCCTTGACCATGCCACGTTCTGAAGGGCAAATATATTTAAACCTCAATAAAACAGAAATAAACTGGCTTAAATTAAATCCATAATATTTCGTTTATCACATTATACAGGCCCACATCCAATATCTTCTGCATAGGTCCCTTTACTGTAGATCAATGGTTTTTATGCTAATGCAGGCAGGAACATGGTGGGATTAGCTCCACTCAGTATGTCCAGTGCATTGATCAGGCTGCTACAGGTCAATGAAGCGCCACCACGACTGTGTACAGTGTGTAGTAAAGTCATGCAGACATGGAGAGAAAGCTAATGGCCCAGTGTCCTCAATTACAGGGCAGTTTGGCTTGGTTCTGTATATGCAGTATATCCAACACACCCTCTCTTGCAATAATCGCTATGTAAAAGTGTTGTAATTATAAGCTTAATGTTTGGAATACAGTGTAAAAATATGTGCATTGCCCCACTCTTTCAATGCTTTCATAGAGATATCTCAAGTTATGGATTGTAGTAACAAAAAGTGCAACCAGTTAACAGTCTAACTAACTTGTAACAATAGGAACAAACTAAGAAAATATTTTGCTACCACCAAACTGAATACAGGTCCATACCAAACTTGATCGTTCGAAAGCTATGGCCACGTCTTTTCAAAAGCTAATACTTTCATATAGCCTACTACTACTACTACTACCATGAAACAGAACAGAAAAAAGACCATTTAAGTTTTATATTTGTTTTGCTTTTTTTGTTTTGTTTGTTTGTTTGTTTTTGCTTATATCATACGTTGCACATATGTATTTTCACTGCACTGGGAATCTGACAAGACATGAATTACAGCTGATAAGAAATGAAAGTAGAGACTTGAAAGTCATCTCACTGATAGAAGTCGATGTACAGGGAGGATATATCTCTGGAATCTTTTAATCTTCTTAAAAGCTCAAAATACTTAAACTCCCCCCAAATGATGATAAATTAGATTAAAATGTGTTTATATACAAGCTGAAATATGCTGGTGGCAGCTGTTTTCATAATGAGTTTGACTAGAACTGTTATGAATCATCTTCCACTTATCATGGCTCCAGCTTTTTAGATTGGTTTTAAATGGCATTGCTGAAAAATAAGGTTGGATTTATTGGCAGTGATGAAAAATATATGTAATTAAAGTAGGACACCCACAGCACCCACTGTTATTGTTTATGCTGATATTGACTTTTTCGGTATGTTAGGTCACAACACATGCACATAAGCATTATAACCAATAATTTTCTAAACTGTCTGTTATGGTATGTAAAAATATTATCACAGAAATCAACATGTATTATAAGAAAAGGTACTTGTAACAAACCGCAGAGTAGGGTCCATAAACCAGGTTTAATTTTGTATTTGGCTCTTGTTTGGTCAGTTTATATTTTGCCCCTTTATTAACCACACTGTGCACGTGTGTGTTATAGACCACAACACATCCTCTGTGATCATATCGCACCTCCTGCTTTCTTTTTGATTGACACAGATGTGATCTGCCACAACATGAGCTGGAACATGGTTTTACCATAGCAACAAACTTCTGCCTGTGTTTTCATTAAGCAAATGTCAGGGATGCTGATTTTTTGTAAGCACTGGACACAGCAATAAGGGGAAACTGCTATCCATTATTCATGTTCCCATCACAGGTTTGCACCGTTTCCAACAATTTAACACACCATGTTTCCCACCTGCTCAAGGCCACATGGACCACTTTGAAGCTATTGCATGACCACAGCTTTGGAGTACAGGTCCGGTCTTAAATCATGTATGGAAATGAATCAAATAACTTTTCAATACATTTCTCTCTTTTGCCCTGGGTCAAAAACATCCCCCCTAGTTTTCCACACAACTCTGGTGCTTTCATTAGTAAGCTGTGCTCTAGTCACAAGAATCCTATTTGATTTAAACCCAGATTCCTGCTCCGGGGTCTGCTCACGTGCACTCAGAGCCAGGGCCGGCCCTCCGTCTGGCTCTCTCAGGAAATAGCAGCTTAGACAGGGAGGGAGAAGAGAGAAAAGATTTCACTAAGCATGGGAATGGACCCAAAGGAAAACATGGCTCACTCACACCCCAGATGTGGGAACACCCTTTGCACACACAGGGGAGGAGGAGGTAAGAATGGCCAGAGAGCTGGCTCCGCTTGGCGTCTTTTGATTGGTCTGGAGTTCAAGAAAAGTCTTCTGTCGAAAAGTCTTCTGGCGAAAAATCTTCTGGCGAAAACTCTCTTGGCGAAAACTCTTTGGGCAATCAACTGTTCTTCATCATTCTTCATGACCATAGTCTCACACACCTTCATTGACAACAGACCTTTTAAAATCTGTCCATATGAACTTTAAAACAAATGTTTTTATACCTTGTTGTAGCGTTTTGCATTGATATTTGTTGTTTGTGTTTCTGTCTTATTGTAAAATTACAGAGTTTGTCTCTGGCTGCTCACTGTTTGTCCAAACATGGCATTTGTATTCGCACAAAGAGAACTCTGTGCTGAAGTCACCAGCTGTTTTCACATGTCTGCTTCCAGCATTTTATACCAGGCATTTCCTCCAGCTCAGTAAAAACCTTTGTGTGCTCGGTGAGAATAGTATAAGCTTCCTGAAAGCATGCACTGGGTAACATGTATAGGGATACATGTCATTACTTTTAAATTGCTTTATCTGGAGCATATGTCAAACTGCTTAAACAACAAGAGGAAAAAAGCTAAAAGTAATTTATATTATTAAAAATGTTTGCACATTGGAGAATCTTTCTGAAGTAAGCCAGGCCTGCTGAGATCTGCTGTTGAAGAAGAGGTGTAGCACCATCTAGAGGAGATTACCTCAAACATATAATGGAGCTTTAATAAAACCAAATGCAGTGCTTTGACTGAACCAAGTCCATGTCTAACCCTATTCCCCATTCCTTGCCAACTATTGTTTGTTTTTTGTACAGGAGCTGCAGAGTAAGAGCAAAGTGTGTGCTAATGTGTTCTGTGGAGCAGGCAGGGAATGTGCCGTAAATGAAAAGGGGGAGCCCAGCTGCCTGTGTATCGAGGTAAGACCGAACAGGCTTTACTGGCTCTAATATGTCGTCCATTTCATGTATTCCCGATGATATTTGTGTGTTTACTGTTGTAGAGCTGCAAGCCCCACAAGAGGTCAGTGTGTGGCAGTAATGGGAAAACCTACAGAAACCACTGTGAGCTGCACAGAGACGCCTGTCTCACTGGTTTGAAGATCCAAGTGGCTTATGATGGACACTGTCAGGGTATAAGCACACAGTATACCAAATAATTGTTAGTTTTACTTTGTTCTACGGCCACAAAAAAGCATTAGAATAAGAGTGCCCGCTAGACTTGTTGACTTTGCACTTTGAAGAGGTAACACATCTTTTATATTCCACAAGTGGCACTTCCCCAGCAGGCTGATAAGATATTTAGTATGTGATCTCTGATCAAGCTTATAGTCAGATGACCTGACCTCGTTGGGTAAACAAGTTCAAAGATTTATTGTTTTACAGCTGTCTATGTCACTGAATAAATTTGACATTGTTTTTGGTTTATCATTTGATACATCTAAACCTTATCTAAAGTAAACTTGGCATGACATTACAGGTCAAAGAGTCAATGTGACCAGCACAAAATATTTTACATTTGACTTGAAATTAATTTATTGGTGTTTTTCTGCCCTCAGAGAAGAAGACAGACAAGGCAGCTGCTAGTCCAGGTCTGTATGCTCTGTTCAAACCTTGTGTATATATACATATATAATGTAATAATAATATAGTAGGCCTATGTGTTCTGTAACTTTTGACCTTCTCTCAAAAGCCACAGTGGTCATAAAAATGCATATATAAATGCATATATATATATATATATATATATATATATATATATATATATATATATATATATATATATATATATATATATATATATATATATATATATATATATATATATATATATATATATATATATATATATATATATATATATATATATATATATATATATATATATATATATATATATATATATATATATATATATATATATATATATATATATATATACTTTGTGTGTGTGTGTGTGTGTGTGTGGTGTGTAAGGTATAAATATATAAAGGTATAAATATATAAATGTATATCTACGCTCACAGTGGTGTGCTTTGCTGCTGACCGCAATGAACTGAGAGGTCGGATCATCCAGTGGCTTCAGACCGAGGTTGTTCCAGATGGATGGTTTGTCAAAGGCTCCAACTTTTCTGACATCCTGCTCAAATACTTCAAGGTGGGCACACTCTCCAGCCCCCAGTGACCCTACATCACACTGTGTACTTCACTGACTTACCCAACATACTGTTGAAGTAACAACAAACAGAAAACTATGGCTGTTGCATGAGTTCAGATCATATTATGTCCTTTTCATGTATTTTTCTCTACAGTCCTATGATAATGGTGATGCCCAGATGGATTCCTCTGAGCTGCTCAAATTTATCCAGCACAATGAGTCTGTGGTAGAGATGCAGTCATATGCTGACCAGGAGAGCAACAAGCTGCTGAGGTCAGGAGTGCTGCATCTCACTATGGGCCAGTTATCCTAAACTCATTCAGAATAAGTTATATATTCTCGACCTTGTATGTACTTTCAGGAGCCTGTGTGTGGATGCCCTCATTGAGCTCTCTGATGAAAATGCAGACTGGAAACTCAGCTTTGATGAGTTCCTCAACTGCCTGAAACCTGGATTTAACCCACCAGAAAAAAGTGAGTTTAAAAAGAAACTTCCATTCTATACCATAACTAGATGGAAACATGTGTTTCATATGTGTATATTCATTTTCCTAAATACTACAAACTATTAAACGTACTAAATACTATGTAATAAAGGAAAGAAAAATATATGCAATATAGGCCTACCCCAGTGTTTGATTTTCTGAGTTGGATGAAAGTAGGCTAAAGTTCAGAGGAAACGGGCACTCTGGATGCAGCCAAAAATAACATTAACTTCAGAGAAGCAGTGTCTATGAAGCTCTCTCCACTTTAACTGGAATATCCAGTACATGTCATGAATTTGGCTACACCAAGCCACATGATTGGCAAGAGTTATTACTTGCATGAGTGAATGAATGAATATCAAATACAGTAACAGTTATGTGTACTTAAGGGTTGCTTCTACAGCTGATGTAAAATTGCTGAGTCATTCTTTGTCCCCATTTCTTCTGTGTAGAGTGTGCTCTGGAGGACGAGACATATGAGGATGGAGCAGAGACTCAGGTGGAGTGTAACCGCTGTGTTTGTGCATGTGGAAACTGGGTCTGCACTGCTATGACATGCACAGGTAACTACCAGTCTTTATTTTCTTAAACTATCTTTGATATGAATCTGCTTATAAAACCTGTGTAATTCTATTGTGTTGCCAGACAAGACAGCAGCAATGGCTGACACATCAGATACTGGTGCTGAGATGACTGAGGAAGAATGGAACCTCCGTGTGGCTGAGCTCAACAAGCATCAGGTTCCTATTAAACCTATTCTACTGGCAATATCACCAACCCTTATTATACAAAAAAATTAGTATTGTAAAAGATATTACTGGTATGTGCTATTTTCTTCAAATTAAACTATGGTTCCTCATAGGAAACAATGGAAAAGATGAAGTCCAGCACAAAGGATGCCTAAATAAGACTACAGAGAAGAGGGCGCCCAGTATCACCCCTTTACATACTTGACTGACTTTGGGGCCATGCATTGTTGACTGCTATGTTAAATACAATACATCTATGTGGAATGTTTTTTTTAATTCTGTGTTCAGTACTGTCACTCATTTGATTGTTGTACTGTGTCCCTGTTGTAAGGGCTTTTTACAGGTGTTTTTTTTTTCATTTATTAGTGAAAAGTCAAGTTGTCACTGTTTGTGAATATGGACGTCACTGTTTGAGCAGGTAGAGATGGGGGGGTTCCTGCACTGGCAGGTTACTTTATGGAGCCACCGCAGAGGGCAGAGTCATAGTGAGGCCACAGAAGTGTCACAGTACGACATTACTTGATAAATGCACTTCTTACTTTTCTCTTGCTTTCTATCATGTATTTTATCACATTCTTAAATTGTATTTGTCTGTTTATGTAATGTTTGCTGACACTTACAGTATATTATTGGCTTCACCCTGTTCCTGGGTTGTGTTCATATTCATCCCACTGGTGCTCTTAATTTAAATGTTACTTCATCTATCATGTCTGTAATCCCTCAGGCATTTAGGTGGGACTGTAACTAACGCCAAAGTCTGTATGAAGAGTCTGAATAATCCTCAGAGTAGTGCTATACTCTGGACCCAGCAACTACACTATACCTGTTGTTTCATCACTAACAGAAATAGCCTCAGTATCTGCTCAGTAGTGCTCCAGTAACTGGATGCATGTTCAGTGTGCATGGTGGATGTTGAGAGTAATTGGGTTTGTTAGCTTGTTATACCAGTGCCTTAGACCTGCAAAGAGCATGGCTCAAGTCTATTATTGCCTGCACAAAGCCAAATGGCTGAATGTGCAGACATTTTGTAAGTTGATTTACTTAATCTTTATATCTGATATTGCATTTCTATAGTATATTCAGGCTTAATATTTTTATTCCACTAAAAGTGCTGAGATTGTATGGACAATATACTGTATGTATGACAATAAACCCAGTACTCAACTTTTACTCAGAGTCTTCTACTTGTAACTGGACTGTTAAGGCTGATGTGAAATATAGCCTACTGGTCAGTGGCTACTGTAATATCACAGTTGGCAATATTAATTTTGATTTCAAAAATAAATCCCCATTCCTTGCATATGATCAATGTATTAGGAAAAGTGACTTTATATAGGCAATTTTACAAACGATTGCAATGGTTTTCTTTTTGTATTCACTTGTTTCTTATTCAAAGCATGCCCCACTCAGACTGCTCTTGCATAATGTAACAGATGAGAGGTGTTGCATAATGTTTCACAAGTGAACATGGGCAGCAGCGTGGATCATAGTGTCACATTTCAACAATTGTAATAAAAGTTATAAAACGTTATGGAATTATTCGACCCAGAGTGATCATAAATGTGATGAACAGTTATAAAAAGATTTAGTAAGACACCTACTTTGAGTTTGTAGCGAAAGAATAAAGAAACGGACGGTCAGATTAGCCAATAGACAGTCAGTGGGCGGGGCTTTGTACCAGAGGGAACCAATCTCTACGCGAGAACCTTTCCCCAAGAAAGGCTGGTTGTAGTTTTTTCTGTGGTAGATGCATGTGGTGTAGAAGTTCGCCCTCCATGCCCCATACACTGCCCCAGATACTTTTTCTGAAGCGATGTGGGTAACAGCGGGCCCCGTTAGTATAGAAACGCCTTTGTCCCGCTTCGTTCTTCATTTTAAAGAGAGGCAAGAACTCCTGGATTTGACTCGTCTTTAACGGGACCAGCGGGACTTTGACAGCGGGGCACAAGGAGTCGCCATCGATTAAAAAATGGAGTTTCACGAAGGGGCCGCAGCAACAGGCGACGGCCTACTGGACTTTTCACGCCTGAATCTTAGCACTTTGAATGCTGATGCTGTTAGCGACGAGAGAAAAAATGACACAAAGCAAATGTATCTAAACAACAATCGGTTGGTCTCTCTGCCCTCCTCTATTTACCTTTTCAGCAACCTCGAGTTTTTGGACATTAGCAACAACGGACTGACGAGCCTGTGCGAGGGCATCACACGGCTAACCAAGCTAACAACACTGCTAGCCAAGAACAACCGACTGGACGAGTATTCACTGCCCAAAGAGTTTGGCTCTTTGCCTCTGGAGGTGCTGAACTTCAGTGGCAACAGATTTGAGGAGATCCCTCTTCAGTGCACCCAAATGCTGCGTCTGCAGTCGCTTTCACTCGGTGGAAACAGACTCAAAAGTATCCCCCCTGAGATAGAAAACCTGACAAGGTATGAAAATACTGCTTCACAACTAAAGAGTTCAATGCTGTAAAACAGTGGTCAGGGTGAGTTGTAACTTTTTGCACACGTTCATTAGATCAAAAGGCCATTTGTTTTACCTATCGCATGTTGTAAAATAAGATTGTACGGTAAATAAACTACTAAAACTACCTAAAATTTTGCTAAACTTAGATGTGCACTAAATCTGTTGACTGACCCTCGAGGACAGCCGTTACCATGGTTTCCACAGGAGATTTAAAACTACATTAAAACATTACAGTGTACAATAACATAAATAAATGTGTGTGGTGCAATGCAGAGTTTAACGTGTAGGCAGACTTACCTTAACAATGTTGGCCTAATTTAAGGATGGATGGTGGAAAATATAGTCTTTCTAGGTCACCAAGCCCCTACCAGCAGAAATCAATAGTCTCGTTGTCTTATCTTTTTGTGAGTTAAAGTAGCAATCCATAGTGACCTGGACCAGAGATCATGAGCTAAACCCAGTTTTTGCACAAAACAGAGCCAAGAACTAATAAGCTATCCTCACACGTGTATCACTGTATCTTTTCAAAATCAAATGTGTAGATTTTTTATTTAATTTAACATCTCTAAATTGGATATTACATACATGTACACAAGCACAAGAATATGGGTTAGTCTGTAAATGTAATCCTGGTTAAAAAGAGAAAAACCGTACCTCTTCCTGTCCCTTTCCATTCTACTGAGATTTTAACCATATGTAATTCTACAATGTGAGCTCAGTATATTAAAATATTTGAACCATAGTCTTACTTGGAAAATCATTTTCCTACTCGTTAAGCCCTAGTTTAATTTAATAAATCTAATGTTTCCAGACAGGACTGCCCCTTAAATTATATCTGTTAAAAGCTGATCACTGAAATCTGCAGATATTTTGAGAACAACAGTTTAATTTAAAATTCAAATATTCTACACAATGCAGCAGTATTAGTCCTTTATTTGGTTCCCTTAGTGCTCCCAAACGTATGTGTGAGTTCTAATGTGTCTTGTCCAGTGTGAGAATGCAGCCTGAGAGCCCCAGGCAGACCCTCACTGTCTCATCTCATGTCACATGCCTTTGCAGCTCAGCCACCAAGGACAGTATAATGGCCTGTGTCTCTCTGTCGCTGTGTCATCAGTTCCTGCAGGCGGATAGTCTGACAGCTCACTTAAGCTCTGACCAACCATACAGCCATACAAGTTTTTAGATAATTTTACTTTTCTTATACCAGGCCCTAAACTACTAGGTCAGCATTTTCAGTAAAGTCAGTTTAGTCATATGGACACATTATGGGTAATTTTACTTGGTTTGACTACCTGCTTCAACTAAAAAACGATCAGTGTTCGATTTTCTTTGATTGTATCAAGTTTGATTAATACCATTCGACCTTCACTGCACCTATGCATCTCTGGCTCCCTCCTGTGGTTAAAAATTGTAATACATATAGTAAGCTGAAGTATAATATTTGACTTAACATTTTTCCAGTCTAGAGCTGCTGTATCTGGGAGGTAACCTCATCAATGCCATTCCTCCTGAAGTGGCTAATCTGCCTTTCCTTACGTACTTGGTTCTCTGCGATAACCGCATTCAAAGTGTACCCCCACAGCTCACCAGGTAATGTCAATCAACGACATCGTGTGTACATATATATTTTATCATCTGCAATGTGACTGCAAAAGCTAAAGAATTTTGCTTTTAGGCTGAACTCTCTGCGATCTCTGAGTCTACACAACAATTTGCTCACTTACCTGCCCCGGGAGATACTCAGCTTGGTCCACCTGCAAGAACTAAGCCTTCGCGGCAACCCCCTGGTAGTTCGCTTTGTCAAAGAAATGACCTATGACCCACCTTCACTATTAGAGTTGGCAGGACGTACCATCAAGAGCAGAAATATACCATATTTTCCACATGAACTGCCAGATAATTTGCTGCACTATCTGGATTTGGCCAGCAAGTGCCCTAACCCAAAATGTGCTGGTAAGTAATGGTTGTAGGATAAAAACAGAATGCATTTCTCTGGTGGTGTTGGCCTCATTGAAACTGACTTCACTTACTTTTCCAGGTGTGTACTTTGATTCATGTGTGCGTCACATCAAATTTGTGGACTTCTGTGGGAAGTACCGGCTGCCGTTGATGCACTACTTGTGCTCCCCTGAGTGCACGTCCCCCTGCAGCTCCAACCCTCAGAGTGATGCTGAGTCGGAGGATGAGTCCAGTGTGCCAGCTGACCGGCTGCAGAGGGTGCTTCTGGGATAGCGCCACACAACACTCACTAAAGTGTTCCCCTTAAATACATACTGGTGCTGTACTAACCATTTAAGATTGTAAGTTGTGCCTTACACTAGTTCCAATCACTATATTATATGGACCTCAGGGGCTATTTTTCAAGCTGTTAAAACTGTAGGTATAAGCTATGTGCTCGTGCAGAGCCCGGGATTTGCCTAAAAGGCCCACATGGGTGAGTAGGTACAAGAATGCTTATCTAGGCTCATGCACAGGAAGTGACTGTAGGGTGGACCTGGGAAAACCAAGAAAGAACAATGGCTGTAGTATATACAACACAGTGGCAACTATAGAACACTAGAGTGGAAATGGCTACTCCATGTTTCTGATCAGTACTAAACTCCCTGCACACACGAGACTGTGAGTTTATACACACAGAAAATATTTATGTCAAGAGTACTCAATTTTAACAGAATCTTTTTTACTTTCTCTATGTTATGTTGAGTACAAGGAGCTTCCTGATTGCACATCTAATATTTAGAAATAAAATATGGGTCCTTTATGTTACATTAGTTTCTATGCTTTTGTTTGCTTAGTGCCTTACTAGTTTTACTGATCTCTTAACCAAATCAATGAGGTATGGAGAAATGTAACCATGGCAAATGTGATTGTGTTTTATCTACACCTAACCACAAACCATTTATTATTATAGATTTATAAAAAAAAATATATATAATTATAAAGCAAAACTCGTTATTCATTTAACACTAGTCGACTATGCACCTGTATTCATTTATTGTTCTCTTGTAAAACAATTTAACTTAATTGTACACATAGAACATGAGTTAAACATGTATTTTGACTTTTGTTGTCTAATTAAATTTGGTTTAAAACTATTGATTCATAATCTTAACTGCATTCATATTCATCTGTTTCATTGTCTGGTCATAAATAGGTTATTTATTAAATAGGTGTTTGTTTTCTCCTGCTTTTTAACTTTGTTTTTGTTCCAAATGTACGACACTGAATTGGGACTTATGTTACAGTTAACCCACTTGACATGACTCGTAAATTCACCAAGATGCAACCTGAGAGGCCGCACTCGGTAATCCTGATATTTTGTTAGTCTCACCTGCAATTAACAGGAGTATTAGTGGTGTACCCTATACCTCTGATCTTCTCCTCTTACTTATAGCCTTTTTACAGTGGAAAATTAGCAAGAGCCACAAGTGGTGCTCACTTTAGATGAATTTGTCCTTTCTAGGCACTTATGTAGTCAACATTTTGGACAACTGAGCAACACTATTCTAGGGCATTTGAATGTTTATCTTGTATGTAATTAGTTTTAAAGTCTTAATAGATCTTTTTCTTTGCAGAGTTTGCATGCATCTCATCTTGTTAGGGTGTTTTTTGTTGCAAGCTATTGGCCCTCATTTATGAAACTTCTGTATGGCGAAACCGGTGTGTATAATTGGCGAATGACGTGCCCAAAACAAGACATTGTCCGGGATTTATTAAAACTGACGTGAACGCATGGTGCACGCAAATCATACTGCAGGTCTGGAAGTGGCCTTTAAAAAAAAAAAGCAACGGTGTTTGTGACTAACGGGACTATTACACGTGTGTGGAGGAACATGTGGCTGTTCTGGACTATGTAGATCTTCAAAGGCTCATTATGCACTTAATATGTAAACTAGATACATTAATTTGCTATTAGTTTGTATAAAAAAGTGGTTTGATTAAATTGTTATTGACTAAATATTGATGTCCATCCCAGGTCTGCTGCCTACCCATAAAAGTCACTGCATCTACTGAGTTTAATTGTTGTAATTTGGTAACCATAAGTGTGTTTGCTAGTTAAGTATTGTTGAGGATAGCTTTTTAATCTTTTCAACACAAAGTCATGATCGCTTTAAGGATAAAACAACAGCATGCATATCTTTGGACACAAGTCGCTGCGCATCAGCCTGGGGTGTCCTCGGTGCTGGTTCCAGGCTGGGGAAGAGACCAATGCTCAGCGGGTTAGGCCGGGCAGGTTCACCAGACTGGCTGCCCTATACTCTGTGCTCGAGGTCTGCAGCTGGTCTGACAGAAGGGCGGATATCTTGAGCCCACCTACTGCCACTCCCCACTCCATCTCATGTGAGCCCGGCCTGAGTCAGGTCTGGATTTGGTATTAGGATATTTTTAGGATTAAGATTTGTTTTTCTGCAATATCATACGTTTTCTGCATTTTACAATGAAAACAACATACAGGCCACTTCAAACATGATGTTGGTTTTCATCTGCCACATTTATCAGCAGCTCTCTGTGTATTTCAGGAGCTGTGTGTGTACTTCCGGAGCTCTGTGTGTATTTCAGGAGCTCTGTGTGTATTTCAGGAGCTGTGTGTATTTCAGGAGCTCTGTGTGTACTTCAGGAGCTGTGTGTATTTCAGGAACTCTGTGTGTACTTTAGGAGCTGTGTGTACTTCAGGAGCTGTGCACTTAAAGAGATGTGTGTACTTTAGGAGCTGTGTACTTAAGGAGCTGTGTGTAGTTTAGGAGCTGTGTGTACTTCAGGAGCTCTACACAGAGTCATGAATAACAGAAAAAAGGTTCATAAATGCCACGCGCCCTCTGGCCTCAAATATACACCAAAATATACACCCTTTTCGCCGTAGTGTCAGTACATGAGGAACATTGTGTCTTCCTCATGAATCAATAAAGTTGGACTAATCTGGCGACATTGACTATAGGGTCAAATACAGAGGAAACACTTTTCCTACAGCACAGTAAACTCTGCATTTTTTGTTCTTTGTAAACTCTTTATATTTGTTGTAGCCTAAAGTAGATGTAGGGATCAAAATGGGTGCAAGGATAGAACGTTTATGACACTTTATACTTTTTACTTTTTGGCTTTGAGCTCTGTGTGAGTGCCAGGCAGCTGTGGAGAGAAATGATGTTGATTGAGAATATAAGAATACAACCTGTGCATGAGCTCTTGTACTGTTTTGGTTGACTATAGCCTCGCAAACATAGCTCACACTTTTATTTCTTCTACAGGAAAAGATGAACATGTAAATGTATTAAGTGTTTTTTATAGGTCTAAAATGTCATGCATTAGGTGGCCTTGTTTTAGCCTAACCTCAGGACATAAATGCATGCGTGTTTAAATGTATCTTACATCACCCCTGACAGAAAATATAGCCCTAGTTTAAAGGTGTGCCATAGACAACTAATTATATGTCTCTGGGGTTTACTGTCTCCATGGAGATACTATTGCTCTGCCAGTGCATATATCCCACAGTTTTGCATTAAACTTATCTCTCTGCATTAAGGCAGCAACTAACGATTATTTTAGTTATTCAGTAATCATTTTGTCAGTTAGTGACTGTTTGATTAGTCAACTGCTATCAACTCACAACTATTATTTCCACTGTACACTGAAACTTTTAAAGTAGGTTTCATTTTCAACCAAATAAAGGTTGAAAGTGGTGACTTCGCAGTACAGAAGTTTCTGTATGTAATTTAGAACCTGTATAGTCCAAATAAAGATTACAATTATGAAAATAAAAATTAGTCATTTAACCATTGCAGCCTTAATCTATATGCTGACAAGCAGCTGAGGCCACCAGGCCAGGTCATATCTGTGGAAAGGCATGCATGCTCACAGTAAGAATGCATGTTTTACTATGTATGTAATTGAATAAATATAAGGTAGGTATTTCTAGGTTTACTCCTATAGCCTACTGTGGAACATCTTCATTTAGACAAATAGCATAGTAAATAATTTTCCATCAGAAAAGCTGCCTAGTGCCCCTTTAAAATAGTATAGCAATCAGGTAGGGTATTTTACCCAATAACCATTTTCCATGTATTGACTTTTTATCTGGTCGTGGTACAGCATGGGCCATATAAAAAATATAATAACTAAATTATGAAGTGAAAAATCAGTGTCAAAAGCACACATTCTCCAACGGTCCCTACACTGAGATCTATTTGTATTCGGTCTAGTCTATAGCTTGAACACTTCATTTTACTGGTAGCTATATATTTTCATTTATGTATTTTGCAGCATCTGTTACTTAACCACAAAATCAGCTCTATGTTCGCCCGGATGCCCCATTGCTGCTGTGATCCACCGTTGCTAATCCAGAGTCCTTGGCAACACAGCAGGAGGAGCTGCTGCATTACACATAGAGGATTTGTGTGCACTTACAGAGGGCAAACCTGGACTTGTCACAGGGGAGTGTCTTGGCCGAGTTTGGGACAGTGTCTTAAATGCACTTTGATCAAGATTTATTTACTCCCAAAAAGCCATTAGTATCTACCAAAACAGAGTCGTTTTTGTGGTGATTTGTCAGAGCTGGTGCCCCCATGCCAGGAAACAGCAGTGTCAGTGCTCAACAGGAAATGTTGTGAGACCAAAAACCCTATTTGTTTTGTCAGGTGCACACATCATGTAGTCAGGGTACAAACTGTTAGTGACACCTGTAATTTAAACATTTTAATGAGCAGCAGCAGCTCATTGTAACATCAGCAGAGCAAAAGGTTTATTGTTACATTCACCCTCTTCGTATCCTTGCCTTTGACTTCTGGCTTTTGACTAAACGACGCATGGCCAGTTCATAAAATATTCAGACCTGTAACATGAGATGTGGTACTGTCCACCTGCCACTGGAGGAGCCTATATTGAACCTGATCTCGAGGGAAACTTGATAGTGAGTGCCACGCGTGAGCTGTAACAGAGCAGACAGGCATTCAGTAAGTTCACATAGAAATGTTCACTGTGCAATGCTTTTCATATGCAGAAGATTTTAAAGACGATGTGATTTTAGTCCATATATTTTACAGATATCTTGAATTGTATTGGGGAGATTCCTGTTTAGTTGATGTGGAGCAAATTTGTTCTACAATGTTGTTTTTTTTCCCAGTTTCATCTAATGTAAGTAGGCCAACAAGTGATAGGCCACTGTGATCCATAACGAGTGAATATTATGCATTTGTTTATAGATAGATAGATACATATGCATTTTGGGACCATAATGTTTTATAAAAATTGGATACACGCATGGCACATAAGGAAACAGATAATGTGTAGAAACTAGGTTTTGTCAAATCAAATACTAATCAATACTGAAGCTTGTATCAAAAGTAGACACTATTTTGAGCAGGTATCGATTCAATGGGGGGCAAGAGACAGATTTTCCTACTGATTACATTGAATTTTCATAAGAAATATTCAGAAATTATATTCACAAATATTGAACCTGATCATTTATATTTGTGACTAGACCCAAGAACACGGTATGTTAAAAAATAAATCTACATTTTATCAATATTCATCCCCCCCTCATTCTCTGTATTAATTATTATGGACTGATTATTGATATTACTCATATAAATCGTAACACTAAAAAAAACATTCGGCAAAATTCAGCAAGTTAGTGACAGGATTCAAACTGTGGTGTGATAGGTCCATTGTCTGCATATGTATTGCTTTTCCAGCCATTGAGCCACACAGAGAAACCTAAGCAGCTTTTCATTTCTCATCAGTCATCTTTTTTCTTCCTGAATCAAGACCAACTTGTGTTTCTCTTCAGGACCGTTCACAGTTATTATGCCACAGCTGTCAAGCACAAACATGTCACAATTCTGGCATTTATGATTTATAGTCCTACTGTATGTAACTAATGAATATATATCCTTGTGCTCTTCCTCAGGAGACATTTCCCCACATGCTAAAGCTGCAACATTGACACTCCCCAATCTGGAATGACCGTGAGTGTTGGCTCTCACTATAAATCTCTGTGACGACTTAATAACACCTCTATCTTTGGGAACAAATGAAGATAACTGTACTTGCTATGAGCGAGAGTAAGAGTTTTTCTGTTTTGTTTTTTTTGGGGTTTTTTTTTAGAATATCACAATATCTGTCGTAATCAGGAAACTTAACTCCCTTCTGTTTCTGTTTCCATTAAAGCTGTTATTGGGTGATGTATTTGCACGTCCCATATGCCACCCAGTCCCTCGGGATACTGCTGGACTCACTCGGTCAAAAAGCCTGGCTACCCATGGGTCACCTCACACTCTAAAAACATTTGGTAAGTAGCTCAGAGCGCACAAAAGAAATGTACACTTACTTTCCCTCCTCCCTCCTCTGACTGACTCAGATGAAAACTCCTACCGTCACTCTGCCTTCTCCTCAGTGACAGGATCCTCACGCTCTGGACACTTTATGAAACTGTTTTTCCCTCCAAAAACCTGAACAAAATGGGACTAATGGAACTATGATACTTTTTACTTTTTGTTTATGGTGTTCTTCAAAGTTTACAAGATGGACCGGAGAGCGGGTCGAAGGGTTGGGATCCTCCATGTGCTGTGAAGATTCAGGTCTGACATCTTTTTAATACTAGACTGATACATTAAAATAGTTTTTTTTTCTGTACTGTACTATGTGCAATATAAGATGCTTCAACAAATCAGTATTATTATTTGTTTGCTCATGAAGACACAGGATTCTCTTTTACTTTCCAAAGAGTTACACTTAAGTTGTTCCTTGTTTCATTTAGCCAGTATATGTAACAATGACATGTTCTTTCACCACTAAAGTTGACTGATTTTATTCTTCCTATTATTTAGAACCTACCTTGGCTAAGTTTTACATCTCACGGTTTTCCTGTTGAATCAGAAAATAAGTAAATTATAAATGCACTGTATGCTCAGACAGAAGTTGAATGTTAATAATTGCATTCTAACTGAGCTTAGTGAAGAAAAACGTTTAAACGGATTACGGAGTGTGGAGGAATGTTTGAATATTGGCCCCTCAACCAGGCTTCAGTTCTGTCACCTTCCTGATCACCTCTATGCTCAGCTTAAAAAAGGCATACAGGGAGACTGACAGCACAATGAATGGGTTTAGGAGCTGGGATATCAATGCAAATCCCAACTGTGGCTTGGATTTTAGGAAATGAAAGCCCTGCTCAGAGGTGAGAAAGTGAAAGCTGTATGGTTCAGTCCCACCTTTATGAACAGCAGCTCCAAGTAGTAGGTAACAAACTGTCTAAGTTTACAAAAGACATTTCTAGACTCAGAAATATCAAAACATGTCCATAAAAATACACTTACACACTGAGCCCCATGTGACGGGACGTCCTACAACCTTTGTTAACCTCAGCAGGGTGGCTGTTCCCTCCTATGGAGCACATTTCTTACAAACCGGAGGAAATGCCTGTGTGCTGCGTTTTTTCCTGTGGGAAACAGAACTGTGATCTAAACTTGGAAAGTGACAAGACGACATGGGCTGGAATTGCACACATTTGATCGATAGGCCACTGTATTGTTTTGCAGACATCAGTGGACTTTGGCATGAAGAACCTTTCAACTCTTACAATGTAAAAATGATCAACTGTGTGTGTTGTTAGCCCACAGGTATGTTAGTCAGTACAGACAGTGATTGTTTCAATAACAAACTAGTCACCTGTCTGCCCCTCTCTAAGCGTCAGGTGGTCCTAACACTGTGAGTGACTCAGTGTGCTAGTTACAGCTCAGAATTGGCTGATCCACGCAGCATAATTAAACCTGTAACATGTCAGAGCAGCGAGGGCAGTCTCATAAAAATGCCTGTGGCAGCAATGACAGAACAGTGGGCGAAGGTGCGCTGTGGCTTCAGACTGGTATGATGACAGGGCTCATCATGTGGGCTTCATCACCACAGGTATAAGTGAAACTCTACACAAACAAAAATGTCCTTTTGATTACTCCATTCTCTGTATAAGAAAAACTGTTATCTAAGCCCTTGTTTGTGTGCCAGACTGAGCCATGACCTCCACCTCTTGATGTTTTTGTAAGAGCACCACTCTGTGGAGACTGCAAGCTTTACAACTGAATAAACCTTAACAAAGGCAACATATCTGATACTTTACGTTGCAATGCATTTTAGATTCATGAGTACAGCAAATATGTATGAAGAGGATAATACCTAAATCTGTTCTATTTTTACTTCCAATGAATGTCTTTTATTATTATTTTTAGTTTTAGTTTGCAACCTTCCTAGTGCCATATTGAACTCCAATACCCCTGTAACCTGGAATAAATGGACCTAGGTCCAGATTTGAACCTGCTTACTCCGCTTGGAGCACGCAGTTACTTCACATATTGGGGCCCATGAACTAGTGAGCTCTACTCAGAGTGAGAGGGTCAGACCAGTGCTGGCACAGTCCAGTTTGAATGTTTGCTTAAAGCTATCGCACTTTGCCTTTGTGGGCAGAGATAACTTATGCAGTTATGAGAGGACAGTAACCTTCAGACACTTTACAATCATCACTACATCTCAATAGTAAACTCAGTCAGGGTAGTTCATTTGTTGAAAATAAAGACATTTTATACAAGGAGTCTAAAATGTATTGTGGGCTTGTGTTGGTCCAGGATGTGTGTTTAGCAGTGGTCCCACTGGCAGCTGAGACATGGAGCCCAACTGCAGCACCCACTGTGACTCCTCAAAGTGCTCCATCCCCTCAGGCCTGAACAGTGCTGAGGCCCTCCTGGTCCTTCAGAGGATGTGCAGCTTAACCACGGTAACCTGGCCTATCTTGTTTGTCTGTCTTTGACCCCATGTGTCTCCCTGCTGGCCCTTCCCATTTCTGCTTTGACTCCTCCTATACGCTGTTCCCCTCAGTGTCAATATAACTGTCGCTATGTTTAGTGCTGTGTGTGGTGTCCTTTAAGAGACTGCACCGCACTCAGGGGAATGTCATTTACAAATACC
This sequence comes from Periophthalmus magnuspinnatus, assembly GCF_009829125.3. Lineage (NCBI taxonomy): Eukaryota > Metazoa > Chordata > Actinopteri > Gobiiformes > Gobiidae > Periophthalmus > Periophthalmus magnuspinnatus. Next base: position 11,096,560 of record NC_047146.1, read on the forward strand.
TCAACCAGTAAGAGAGTAGTAACACCGGCAGGCTGCTACAGGCATTGACTAACAACACTATCACGGTAAGTTGCCTTGTTTGTCTATATGTGGGATAGAGTGGGCTAAATGTATGACTTGTAACTACATCATATTCACTTATTTAGGTGAAAAGGCATGAAATAATTGTAATGAAATATCTTTTGAACTGTTTTACTGGCATAAAAAAGCAAGACTAACACTAAACAGGTCTGATGTATCTTGTGTGTTTAGCAGTGGTCAGACTGAGTTATGAACAAAAATCAGACGAACAATCTAAACAATCTAGTCAATTCTTTATTGATAGTGAAAGTGTATTGAGGAGATAAAGGTAAATACACACCTACAATGTTTTGCACTTGTGTTGACACGAAGCACCTGTTTGACCACATTTTCACCATGATTATGGTGAGGCATAGGATTCAATGTAAAACTGGAAAAACACTTTTAGAGAAATTCCGCATTGCTGTACACATTTGTGATCACTAGTGTGCTGAGAATTTACATATATAAAGTAAGTAGAACTGTGTCCTTAAAAACCAAGGGTCCTGAAGTTTGTTATGGTTCTATTTATGTTGATATAAATATATCGGACTCAAAAGAGAATGTGTAATGAAATGAAACACCATAGCTTTGCTACTATAAATATAAATAGGTCAGAGGTATTTGGACCATATCATTAAAGCCTGCATTTCCCTCTTTCTACTCACAGCTATGGCTACGTTTGGCAGTTTGCTGTCGGAGGAGCAGCTCCGGTGCCCTATCTGTCTGGATCTGTTCAATCGGCCTGTATCCACCCCTTGTGGTCATAATTTTTGTGGGGACTGCATACGAGGATACTGGCAGAGCACTGACATGTCACTTTGCCCCATGTGCAAACACAAGTTCTACAAGAGACCAGAGCTCAAAGTCAATACCTTCATTGCTGAGGTGGCTGCTCAGTTCAGGACATCTAGAGCCCAGAACATTGAACTCAGCTCAGATCAAACTTCATGCAAAGTCTTATGTGATGTGTGTGTTGGAAGAAAGGTCCCGGCTCTAAAGTCCTGTCTGGACTGTTTGGCCTCCTTCTGTGAAACCCACTTAGAACCACACCACGTCCTGGGGACCTTTAAGAAGCACACCCTGATTGCCCCTCGCATGAACATGCAGGAGAGAATGTGTGTGAAGCATGAGAGGCTGCTGGAGCTGTTCTGCAACACTGACCAAACCTACATCTGCCCAGTCTGCACCCAAGAAGAGCACACCGACCACCACACTGTCCCCATTGAAGACCAGGGCAGAAAAATAAAGGAACAAATTGGAGAGTTAAACACTGAGGTAGAGAAAATGATCGAGGGCCGGATTCAGAAAATAGACATGATCCAAGAAGCTATTGAGCTCAGCAGAAACAACTCAGAAGTGGAACTCAAAGAAGGATTGCATATCTTCTCCAAACTCTTTAAGCTGCTCCAGAAAGACCAAGATGAGGTGAGGGAGGTTATCAACACAAAGCAAAGGCAAGTGGAAATCAATGCCAAAGGAGCTATGTTAGAGTTAGAGCAAGAAATAAATGATCTACGCCAGAGAAGCATCCAACTAGAACATCTGTCAAACATTGCAGACGATCTGTACCTTCTCAAGAGTTTTCCTGCTCTCTCCCAACTGCCTGTCACCAAAGACGGGTGTGAAACTGTCATCGAAAGTGCTGTTTACGTGGGCACTTTGAGGAGAGCTGTCCGGAAAGTGGCATCCAAGATTGATGAGACCGTTAAGGATGAAGTTAAGAGATTGTGCAGCACTGAGTTCCAGCGGGTGCGACAATACGCTGTCAATGTAACTTTGGACCCTGACACTGCTCATCCAAAGCTGGTCCTGTCAGAGAATATGAAGCAAGTCTATCACAATGATATTGCTCTTAATGTACCAGAAAATCCTAAAAGATTTTACCCCTGTGTGAGTGTTTTGGGCAAAGAGGGTTTCTCATGTGGGAGGTTTTACTTTGAAATTGTGGTGAAGGGAAAAACAGAGTGGGATATTGGAGTTGGACAGGAATCTATGAACAGAAAAGGAGGGAATACGTTGAATCCAGAAAATGGATATTGGGCATTGGGGATGAGGAATCCAAAGAGCTACTGGGCACTCAGTAGCACCCCCATTGCGGTGCCACTGGTCAGCATGCCACAGAGAATGGGAGTCTATGTGGACATAGAGGGAGGGCAGGTATCATTTTACAATGTAGATTCCGCCAGCCACATTTACTCTTTCACTGGTTACTCTTTCACTGAAAAACTATACCCATACTTTAATCCCCGTCGTAACCATGGAGGCACCAACTCTGCACCTCTGATTATTTCTCCAGTCTTATAAACTTGGACATAATCTGTTCTATTATCAATTTTCTTTTTTGCCTTGCACTTCAATTCAGCATTCAATAATTTACTGTACTTTTTTGCTTATTTTTTTGTTCACTTTTGTACCTTAAAAATGCTCAAAAGTCTTCCAGTCAATCTATAAACTATGGGTAATAGTACATTTACAATTGCTTAACTGACTTGTGAAATCCAAGGTTCAGGCTCATCTATTAAAAATAAGATGCGCTTTAACGGTTTCTGAATGTAATGTTTTAATTCTCTTATAACTAACATGTCTTAATGTAATAATTCGTTTTACACTGTGAAATAAAATCAATGTTTACAGACTGTTGTTGTGGTGTCCCTTTATATTTTTATTTAGAAAACATTTTTCGATTAACTCTGATAAATAGCATTATAAGCCATATTTCCAATTGCATGCAGATGGCTGTGGAGCTTCCCAGACGAGCATTGTCCCCAGTTCTGAGTGCTGTGGTTTGGACCATGTTGTCCTGTGGCATCCTGTTGGCGTGTGGGTTTTTCTTCTTCACAATGCGCTTTAAAAACAATAGGTGAAGTAATTATTATATTATTAATAAAATATAACACATATTTTACTATAGAGCCATTCACTTGAAGGGCCTTATCATGTAATTGTGTTTATGTGTCATCAGGATAGTGAAGATGTCCAGCCCCAATCTGAATGTCCTAACTCTATTTGGGAGTATCCTCACATACAGCAGTGGATTCTTGTTTGCGGCTGATGGACAGTATAGTGGAGTCATCATTCAGGTAAACCATAATGGAAAGACAGTAACATGTTTCTGAGGTGGTCTCATGCCCCTGTTTTGTCCAATAGGTTCGAATATGGGCTTTGTGTCTGGGCAGTACTTTGGTGTTTGGTCCCATATTGGGGAAGACATGGAGGCTGTATAGAGTTTTCACACAGAGGGTTCCAGACAAGAGAGTGGTATGCTAATATAACTTCCCAAGTTAATCATTGCTGTGCATTCAGATGCGTTAAGGTTACATGTCTTTTTTTTAGATCATCAGGGATATTCAGCTGATGGGACTGGTGGTTTTGCTAATCCTGATTGACATACTGATTCTCATGATTTGGAACATCACAGATCCAATCAAATGTTCCCATTCTCTGGGTGCTGTTGTTAAGGTAGTGATGACTTAATTCAGGTTCTTGTTAACTTTTGTGATTTGTTCATGAAAACAAAATCTTATGTTGTTAAACTTCAGATTGTGGAAAAAGAGATTTCCTACTCTCTGTCTCGGGTGCAGTCCTGCTCCTCTGTATACTCACATCTGTGGCTCATCATTATAGCTGTTCAAAAGGTAAGCCTGTCTGCACAGTATTACGCTGTCAACCTGTGGATGTTTTATGCTCAAACACGCTCTTGTTATGTAATAATGTCGCAGCAAAGGGGAAAATCAATATGGAAGCCTGGTGCAGAGTTTCAAGTCTCTACACTATTATTAAAGTTAGTTCATATCTATGTACAGACAATGTTTTATGGTATAATAATATTTACAATGTAGCCTTTAGCCATAGGCTCTGTTGACTTACAAACCCTATAGAATGCCTTGCTGTTTGTTAAAGGTGTGGTATGTAACTTTTCTGGTGGAGGATCTACCACCTGTTTTACTCCGTGGAGATGTTATCGCTTTTCTGGGAATGTTCCACAATATTGTATTAAATGTATCTACCTCCATGGCATGTTGTACCAAGGTATAGGTCAGATCTGTGGAGAGGCTTGCTCACTCACATTGAGATTGAGAAAATGTAATTCAAACATTCCAAGCAAAGTATTGATATCTCCACTGAGATAAACAGATGGTAGTATCCCAGAAAGTTACATAGTGCACTTTTAACTTAACACATTTCCTTTATGCCTTTAGGGTTGTCTCCTACTTTATGGAACTTATTTGGCCGGTCTCACAAGTAACGTCAGTCATCCTCCAGTCAACCAGTCGCCCACCATCATAACAGCTGTAACTCTGGTCACCCTGGCCTCCATGGTGGTCATCCCTGTGTACTTTTTTCTGCACAGCTGGCCCAACCTGGTCTACAGCGCAGTTGCAGGAGCCATCTTCATCTGCACTCTGGCAACTAACTGCATGCTGTTTGTCCCACAGGTAAGAAACTATGCATGATACTTCAAATATGCAATTAGGATGTCCCGAGGGAAGAGTCTCTTACATTACAAACATATATATATATATATATATATATATATATATATATATATATATATATATATATATATATATATATCATTTATAGTTATATAAATTATAGTTGTAGAGACACCTTGAGTTTCCTAAACGCTTGTCTGTCAGCGTGAGTCACACAGAAGGCGTTTATGAGTCAAAACTACGTAGCCTGCTGCTAACAGGTTTACAACTCTCCAAATTTCTGGCTCTGGTTTTATGTTTGGATAAAAGGGAGCATCTTAAGTGGGCCGGAAATATTTGAAGCATGACTAATACAGTCAATTGCACCTGGACCCATGCATGCTTCTTTATGCAATGTGATGCAATTTTTACTGTAGTTTATAAAGGTATTAAGTAAATTTTCCACCACTGCAGCTGACCCAGTGGAGGCAGTTTGAGGAGGACCAGAACAATCCAAATCAGATGGCAAAGTATTTTAGCAGTCCCAGCAAGAGCCAGGCTTCACTGTACAGCCAAGAGGAGATCTATTACCTGCTGGGAGAGAATGACTCCATGAAGAAGCTGCTTAATGAGGTACTGCATCACCTCTTTGTCAAGTGAATATACAAATCACATACTTGGGGTTGTTGCATACTCACTTAAATATTATACATGCCATTTTAAACAGTATGTTAATTTATTGTCAAATTATAGTGATTTTCAGGAACAAATCAAAACCCAAGGATTTTTATTCTAGTAACATTCAATTTAAAGATGTTCCACTATAGCCTTAAACGTGTCTATCTCCATGGAGACAAGCAGGTGAGGCCATGTTAAAAATCAGATCTGTGGAGAGGCATCCCTGCACACAGGATGCATGTTATTCAAGGTATTTATTTAAGCAATAAAGGCCTCGCAGTGGAAGATCACATGCACAGCAATAACATCTACATGGCAAGCACAATGTAACTCTTACCAGAAAAGTTACATAGTGAATCTTTAAAGTATCACTACTCACGTAAACTAATAGCATTGGTCCAAATAATAATGCAAATTACACATGAATGTATTGTATAAACTAAATATTGTGTCTTTTTATCCTTAGAAAAATGCAGTGATTGACAGTCTCCAGGAGCAGGTAAAAAATGCCAAGGAAAAACTTCTACGCCTCATGTCTGCCAGCCAGATACTTGCTCCCAACCTGGATCAAGACATGTCATCATCCACAACCAACCTCCACTCCTCCTCCACCCAGACCACAGAGCTGTTATCTGAGGACCCAAGTCTTCTTCAGAGGGACTGTAACTCCAGAAGCTCACCTGATACTCTGTGCCCTCTTCTCACTTCTTCTGTTTTACCATCTTCACCAGCACCCACATTACCAAAGCTGTCATCTCCAGTACCCGCCTCCTCTCCTATATTAAATGAGACTGAAATTTCTGAAGACAGTTCTATTGCTTCTCCAAAGATTGTGGAAAAAGCACCTCAAGTGTCCTCTGGATTACTCAGAACTGCAGAAGAGGCAGCTAAATTTGTCACATCCCTGCAACAACGCAGATTGTTGAACCCCTCCCTTGTAGAAGCTTTGAACAAACACAAAGATTTTACATCTCCATCAAACTCTAAAATGACTGGTTTTGTTAGCAGTGAGCAACTACAGGAGATACTTCAGGAACTGAGTGTGGATACAGTTCTGGAAACTACACTTAGATCTCCTGGGCAAATCTTCCCAGCTCAAACCAAATGTTCTGATACACTCTCCCCTCTTTCTGTGTGGAGCCAGCGTTCTCCTCCCGTGCCTGTGGTCTTCCAGTATCCAAGTATTTCTCCATATTCAATGAGGAAGCGTAGACCACCTTTTCATTCACCCAGAAGAGCCCTATCCCCTCATTGTTTCTACACCGGTGCAGACAGCGCATGTAGGAAAACCAGAGATGCATGCAAACCAAAGGATCAAGGACAATCGTGTGACCCCAGCACACTGCTTCAAGGAGAGGAAGAAGATGCTCAGAATAGTAAGACAAAAGAAGCAGAGGAACATGGCACTGGGAGAAAAGGTCAGAGGTTACATAGGTTTCCAGTAAGAATGTGTACAAAAGATGTGTGCTGTGATGGAGCTGAAAACCCAGGGAAGGAGACGAGTAAAATGTTTTGTAAAAGACACATTCGAGATTCGTCTGGATACTGGGACTCGGACTCCAGCAGTTCTACAGATTACTGCTACTACCACCGGCCCTACTGTGAATCCTGCCTGCAGCGTGGCTCCCTCACCACCTCAGATAGCTCCTCTGACTCAGACAGCGAGTACGAGGACTACACAGGCCTGTACTGCTCACCACACCCTGTAGTTTTTAAAGAAGACCTCAAACCTACTTTTGTATGATCACATTTACTGCACTTTATAATGACAGTGTTCAGTTGCAACCATTTCTGCTCCTGTTCCCCAAATCTGGGAATAAATAAGGAAAATGTAGCTGTGTTTGAAGAGATGTGAAATAGTTCCATGAAAAGTGTTGTCTTTGTACATTATTGGAATTCTGTCTTTATCTGATCATATCAAGAAATACATTGATATATTTTTCATAAAAAGTAAAGCTTAAGTGACACTAAATTTGACTGATATACATCCCCATTTCAGTGTGTATTTTCACAAAAACTACAAAATGTACTGTGAAAGCTATGACACTAGTATTTATTTGAATATTTATTTTTAAATATATTTGTTTGCAGATGTACTGTTAGCATTCATGCCATTATGTTTTAGATGTTTACATCTTAACAGAGGTTTAAACTTGACATACATTTCTTTCTTAAGTTTTGAGTTTATACTTATTTTTTCCATTCAATTTAATCAACACTCCTTTTCCTCTTACAACAATGTTTTTGTGTCACACTGTGTGTTACACTCTGTGCAAGCTTTTGGGGTTGAATTCAATCTGGAAGACATTCATCATAACTTTTTTCAGAACAATTTTCTTCTGTTGGACACAATTGTAATAAACTCCATTACATGTTTGACTCAAGAAGTTGACAATGGGTCGGTCTACTTTACCTTTTAATATTAAGCACTGATTAAAAAGTTTGAATCAATCATTGATTGGCAATTGCAATTATTATGTAAAACACAGTAGAGAGAGATAATTAGTCTAACTTTAGCAACTGGATAAAAAGGTCAAGAGCCTATTGTGTGTGTGCATGTGTTTATGCAGCAGATTAGACATTTTACCTTTACAACAGGCTAAGTTTTATGTTGTAAGTTCCAGATACTGCAACCTATATTTTCCTCTCATGAGGAAATGTAGGCTATTTACTAGAAGAACTGCATTGCTCCAGTTCAACAGCTTGTTCTAGTTTTTAGAAAAAGCTGTTGAACATAGGAATCAGATGAGAATACTTAGATAATCTTTCCATATGTGAAATAGGCCTAGGAGGTTATGCTGTGTTATTATGTTGTAATAAGTCGTGCCTGAGGTGAGACATGTGGACAACCTCGAGGAAACATCGAATGGAGAGGATGGTTTAACCAGCAACAGTGCAGCCTGACCACTGGAGCACTGTGGCAGCAGCTGGGGCCATTACAACTGACAGCAGGATTTGAGAAATCTATTGGCTGACAAAGTAATCAATCCCTAAAGTGAACCCGCCCATTTCCCCTGCCGCTCCACGAAAAGCCTTTGAAGTGAGCATGGGCGGTACCTGGAAAATTATGCCATGTGGTGTTGAGCAGCGAGGGTTTCATTGGCCGCCAACATCAGGCCGACACCCATTTTTAAAGGAACCATAATGTGATTGGCTACGACGGCCGACCAGATTCAGCGTTTGCGCGTTCACATTTACCCCATTCACCAATGTAACTTACGTCAGCCTCGTGAACTTTCTCCGTAGAAACGCAGCTCTCCAGTTGCGCTTTACGGAAACAGCGTAACCGACGAGCGTAGCGACAAAGACAGCGAGCCCGAAGTCTATGGGGAAGGAATAAAAAAAGAAATTCAGTACCTTCACACTCCTAGCTAAAACACCATCATTTTTGGGAAGAAGTAACTGTCCCGAGTATTAGCAAGTATTTGAACGGCAGAGGGAAGCTTTAGGTCGGAGTCTCTGAGAGTCGTTGAAGAAAACCGTGGCAGCTGCGGGTTTTCCGTTGGACGCTGTAGCTCTGACTGTCGCGAGGAGCCGCCATGGCCGTCGGATCAGAGAGCCTCCATATCGGGATATGAAGAGGAGCTGCATGTGGCTGAAAACGCCGAGGAAAGGCCTTCATTTGCCTTGGGAAGTGCACTTTGATTATTTTTTTCTAAGGAGTCTTCCTTCGTTTTTGTAAATCACAGCCCAAACTGAGGAGAATATTGACTGTGATCCGGGGGGCTACAGGGAGAGGCGGAGGCCAGATTCATGACTATTTTAGACGGAGACGTGTCTTCAAAGGCCTGCTGAAAGCTAACTGGGAATACAACAAGTATAAATGATGCTCTGACTGACTGTCGGTGGGAAAACGTGTTATTGGGTGAAAGTAGGACCGTGGGACAGTGCCAGACTGAAGCCTTCTGCCTGGCATCTTTGGTGTATTACAGCAATATTCATCCTCAGTCATCCTTTTTGGATGAGAAGGTTTGGCGAAAAGACCTGCCCAACCATTTAGCAAGTCATAGTCTCCAGGACTAGAGTGTCAGCCGGTTTGGATCATGTCGGGTCGGCCCAGGACCACATCCTTCGCAGAGAGCTGCAAACCAGTGCCGCAGCCCTCTGCTTTCGGCAGCATGAAAGTCAGCAGTAAGTAACCGTGTAATCCTAGTGTAGCTCTGTACAGGCAGCAGGCCCATGTGGATACACATCCTCCTGGACCTCTCATCGCTCACTGAGCTGAAAACGGGTCAAACACTGGTATATCTATCTATGTATCTGTGTCAGTGTGAAATTGGCCAGGCTCAGTGGCACACAGTCATTGCAGGCTGTGTGCAGCATTAGCAGGCCGCACCGGGCTGGGCTGAGTCGGGCTGGGCCAATTGAAGTAGCTCTGGCACCTACCCATGTTAAACGTTGTATTGCCTTTTCCCTTCCATTTAAATGCATGCTAGGTCACTCAAGAGTATTGCTACATAGCTTCAGTGGTATGCGTAATACAGAGTACAGCGATAGGCTGGTCTATTACGCAACTGGGGAAGAAGAAGGTGTGCCCATAGTTGACTGGGGCGAAACTGACGTGGTCCCGAAGAGAGTGGTGTGTTACAGATCCCGTTCTCGGAGTTGGGGTGAAACGAGACGTCTGGACGACTGGGCGTGCTGTGGCATCCTCTTCATGAAGGAGGTTGCTGCAGATGCAGTGTAGGCTATGGGCTGACTGGGCCTGGAGTCTGGACCTGCTCAACAGCAGCGGAGCCTCCTGGTTTCACTCAGCCTCTCCCTTGCACAGAAAGATTTCTGCTCCAGAAAGATCAAAGTCAGATTTAACCTGAAAGCCAGGCTTAAGGTTGAGGTTCCAATATGCCCCTTTATTTTACAGTTTATTCACTATGAGAAAAGTAAATTTCTGTGGTCAATAAAGCAAAATTTTTCAAGATGGCACATCTTGAAACCGGCCTTTTTTTGCACAGGTATTGTGTTTTATGTATATTTTATTTTATATCATCACCTTAGAAAGAAAATATCATATTCATGGGCCTTTTTCTATTTAATAACTACTCAATGAATACATATTTGACAGACTGAATTGAGTCGGTCTGTCAAATATGTATTCATTGATTAATTGATTTGCAAAATGTTAATTGCAGTACAAGACCTACTTTGTGTGAAAGAGAACCACTAATTTACCTCATTCAGTGTGTATTCATATTATGTGAGATTTGTGAGATGTAGAAAAATACAGTAATGTATCAGTGTGCTCCTTATTACAAATGAAGACTCACAAGGTTATGGATGAAACCTCATATCCTAGCACAGTTGTTGCTTGTGATCATGATCCTTTGGAGTTATTGCTGCACTAGTTCTGTGATGTACATTTTCAAGAAACAATCCATGACAACTACTTGCAGCCAACAGAAGACCAGCCAATAAATACAAGAAAGATTGGTTTTTTTTTTTTTGCTCTCTTCAGGTGATCTGCTGTGTGTGGGTAGGAGGCATGTGGTGTTTTTGTGAGCAGGCCGTTGTTGTCTCAGAGTGATGTTCTGTCCTAAAAACTGTGGTTGATTACCTCTAGTTAACTGTTGGAGTCTGGGTTACCCTTTGAATTGGTAATAATTACTCTGTAGCAAATAATAGGCATACGATCCTTGGCAGTTTCCTCTAGCAATTAGTGTCTGACTTGTCATCCACCGGATGCAGCTGTGAACCTGGACAAATGTCCTCACCTCTCCTACGCAGGACACAAATATGTAAATATGTATATACATTCACACACCCACCTGAGCACTCAGATTTGGGTTTTAGAGATGAGGCAGCTGGCCAAGAACAATGAACATCTTGTTTAGCATTTCAAAGCCAGAGCTTTCCCTCTCCCCCTTTTTGCTACCCCTTCCTCTCTCTTGCATCTTGCAAGCGATTATGGTTGAAAGAAAATTAAGTAACTATAGTCTTTGATTTCACATAAAATCTGAACACAAGAAAGCATGAGGTACTTCCAGGATATAAGATGATTAGTTTGTGTGCGGCTGTTGATTGCATGACAAATGCGTGTACTCTACTGTCTCCATAGTATGAGGAGAAGTCTTAAAAAGCATTATTCTCCCCAAGGTTTGCCTCTGTGACATTCTGGTGACTGGCTGTTCCAGTAATGCAGTGAATTATCTCATCAACTCTGCACAAGTGGGACAGCACTTTGCACTTCTGATGAGCGCATGTACTTGTCAGCACCTCGCTCTGTGCTGGAGCATCCTGATATCAGGGTTATGACATCTTTCTATTAAGTTTGTCTGTGGGTTTGAATTTACAGATTTTACTTTAAGTGAAGCTACTAATGCTGAATGTTGGCTCTAATGATTTTGCTGCAACCTGTTACATTGGTATTACAAAATATTTTTTTTATATTTTATCAATATCACAAGTGTTAATGAGTTGAAATTAGCAGATTTGCAGGATGTCTGGCCTCCTCAGACCACACATTCGGGCCTTGATAATAGGCCTTGACACTACCACTGCCTTCCACCATTTCACCTTATTTATAGACATATTGTCTTAATTTTTTCAATATTTTCAATCCTAGTACAGTGGCTGGAGGTGGTGAACTGCCCTGATGACCTTGATAGACTGATGCACTGAGTTACAATGTGCTTCATTTAACTAGTGGTTCCCTTTTACAATAACTTGCATCTTGTTGCAATAAAATCATGAACTCTATTGATGTTAGGGTTAACCCCCCACAGTGTTTTTTTTTTTTTATATATATAAATGTGAGTTTTCCCCCAACTACCAAGGAGAGCCTTTAGTGCAATCATTGTATTTGTAAATATTCCATATTCCAAAGCATTAAGATTTAAGTATTCGTCTTGTCCAAAACGGAGCAGAGAACCATGGTCCAGTAGAAGTCGACTAGATGACTGACATTGTTGTTTTGGTGTACAGGAAAATAAAATCCAGCTGATGTAGTTGTTTTTCTGTGTTTTAAATCTCACTGCTATGTTACAGTATGCAGTAAAGTGCTCTAATAGTTTAAATTCATCTGGAGACAGCTGGCTAATTACTGGGTCATCCCTCATTAGCTACAGTGTGGGATGTGAGTAGAGATAGTAAGTCATAGTGTTTGTGGTGTTTGCAGGACTTTCTCACGGTTTGAGGAAGCGCAGAGGCGTTGTAGAAATGGCCCTGCTGGAATATGTAGGCTGTGTCTCTCTCTCTTTTACTCACACTCCGCTCTTGGAAAGTCTATTTCTGTCATTGCTGAATCGCGCCGCAGCCTTGCTTTCTAGACTTGAATCCTGGAGAGCTGGGGCACCATGCCCCTCATTCTCCCTTCATTTTTCAAATTGAATACTTAATTTATTGATTAAAAATACTTGCGGCACAAAAAGAACATCTCTTTTTTTGAATAGTTTAATATTGTTTTAGCACATACAAAATCCTTGTAAAAAAAAACAAAAAATGAATATGATATTAATGATTTTTTCAACTCTGCTTGTCTCAAACAGTGCAGAAACTTACTCTCATTTCGAGAGTGGGAGGTAGGATTGCAGGAGGAGGACATTTTGGAGTTAATTTTGGCACAGTGTGTAGCCAGCACATGTTAAAGGCACGCGACTCAATTTTGCTTACTTGTCCTTTTAACTGCCTGCTAATGTGAACTTTGGCCCCATGCTCACAGAACGGTAATGTGATCTGTTCCACAAACTGTTTAATCTGTGAACCTTGTGTGTTTATGATTAAAAAAAGTAATTTTAAGTGGATTATGGTCCATAAAACGAGAATATATGACTTTTCATTGTCAATAACTAGGGCTGACAATTATTTTAATTTTAATTGGCATTCAGTCATGAGATGGTTGGGTAATTTTTAATCGAGAGGTCTACAGACAGTTCTGTGTCTGTAAAACCATGTCTTTTGGAGCAGACTGTGGATGTAGAAATCTGAGTATTCTTTGTGTTGAATGACATGTAAATAAGTGTGTTCAATAAATCCATACAGAAAGATATTTTTTATTGTGAAAGTGAATCAAAATTCAAGCTAAATACGAGGAAAAAAATGTGATTGTTTTGTCATTTCACCCAGCCTTGGCAATAAACTTGGAGTTTGCAATTGTAAATACAATAAATCTGGCCATTAACACAACCGTAGACATTTTCCCATGAAAATGATGTGATTGAATGTTAAAAGAAAGAATATAATAAAGTTATACTAAGATAATTTACTTTGTTTTACAAGCTGTAAATGTTCTTTGTCTTATTTTCTAGGGGATAAAGATGGCAGTAAAGTAACAACAGTGGTGGCGACCCCAGGCCAAGGCCCTGATCGGCCACAGGAAGTGAGTTACACAGACACCAAAGTCATCGGCAATGGCTCGTTCGGAGTGGTCTACCAGGCCAAGCTGTGTGACTCTGGAGAGATGGTGGCCATCAAGAAAGTCCTGCAAGACAAGAGATTTAAGGTAAATCTATCTTGTGATGTTCTGATTTCTGACAACAGATGTAGCCATATGTGATGTGCAATTTTTCGCTCTGATCATGCCATCAATCCTATTGCTTTCACTACAGAGTGAAAGTGTTAATATAACCAACTCTGAAGCTAACCACTTTTGTTTTTTGCAATACTTAAACTGTGAAGCAGTGGTGTTTTTATGTACTGAAATTGGATGATTTAATTTTTCCTGGGAAATGTTACTTTTTCAGTGTGAAAGGGAATGCTTATCTGTCCTAGAAATTCATATGTTAATTGCTTTAAAAAAACACATTTCTGTAACAAAAAACTAGGGCTTAATCGCAATTAATTATTTTGGCACAAGTTAACGCAGGTCACATGCATCAGTCCAAAAATCTGGATCAGAGTGCCCCACTCTCATCTGTGAGGTGCTGCCCTCCTCACTTTTTCCTCTCATATGCAGAAATGCATCGCTAAAGTCTGTAAACCATGAGTGATGCTAAATAGATAATTAAATATGCACATGGAGAATTAGTGATTGTTCAGTGGCAATGCACAGAGGTAACCGCTTGTGTCAGTCATGTTTACTTTGAAAACTACTGAGATATTTATGTTTCGTAAGCAGAGAGCTAGTTTGAACCAGGAACACAACCAAACTGAACCAGGACTAAACAAGGACTAAATAGGACTGATTACCAGATCTGAATCAGGACTAAAGAAAGACTAAAGCCAGTACTCTACCAGCCTTCTATTAGGCTCATATTAGACTACACAAGGCAACCACAGGATTAGAGATATTTGAAAAATAGTTTCAGCTTCAAAATGTTAAAAACATTCAAATCTTTTATTTGAAAGTAGACATTCGAACATTTCATTTTAAATAACATGGTCTCAGGTACATAGAAAAATCACAATCACAATTTAAGCAATTTTAATCGCTGCCCAGCTCTAAAAACAACGCTTAAAAACAAGTACCTGAACGTTGTTTTGTGGTACATTTTTTGTTGTATATTTAGTGTTCCTAATGAAGTGACTCACTGAAAAACAGTGACTGAGTGATCTTTCACAAGAACAGTGAGGAACAGCCCAAAGAAGGCTCTGCACTCAAAGGAGATGTTTTATAGTTTGGATGTCTAAGTACATGTCTTCTGTTTTCTCTAGAAATTGGATGTAGAAATAGGATGTTTTCTTCAGTTAATATGAACTATGTTGAATATTAGCTTTGATCAGCCTAAGCAGTACTAATGTCATATTTCCTGCCTGGCGGTGCCCAGAGGCGCCCTCCCCTTGTGCTTTGAATAGATTTGACTGATGGCTTCTGCTCCGTCATTGGGGCCACATTGTCTGTCCTGCTCCTGCTGCTAGCTCACTGCTTACACATGCAGGACTGGAGATGGACAGCTGTTTAAACCAGTCTTGTGCCAGGCTATAGATCCAAGAACTGTTTAACATGCTAAAATATGATTACCGTATTTTCCGGACTATAAGTCGCAATTTTTTTTCATAGTTTGGCCAGAGGTGCGACTTGTACCCAGATGCAACTTATATTTGAAATTATTAAAATATATAATTTTACATCTTCATTATTGTCACACTGACAACTGCGAGAGGGCACTCTAGGCCTTTGTACCAGTATGACAGTCACATGGAAGAGGAAGCAGCTCTTCATCTACTTTGGGAGCTGGCGAACTTGTTCAAATCACTAAATCCATTGAATTCTTCATCCTCAGTGTCGCTTCTGGAGTGAGATTGAGAGTAAACTTGTTAGCTCGTTTTTTATTCTTTAGTTACCTGATTAACTGTTAATATTTTATGTTAACATACAGATATGTAATCAGTTCGTTGTCTATGCTTCATGTAGATAAATATAAATGTGTTACGCTGTACTGCTATTCAGCCTGTTGTTCTCTATTTTATTGTTATTATAACTTGCCTTTCAGGATAAAATGTCCGTTCTTGGTCTCGGGTTTTGTAAAATAAATTTCCCCAAAAAATGCGACTTATATATGTTTTTTTTCTGTATTTGCATTTGTTTCACTGGTGTGACTTATACTCCGAAGCAACGGATAGTCAGAAAAATACGGTAGTATTTTGGTATGTCGTTATTTTATCTCTTATTTACAGTGTGGAACTACAAAAAAATATTTGGGTCACAGGAAACAAAAAATTATGTAGTGAAAGTACATAATTCTATTTAGTGGGTTTGACCAAGAATTTTGTCAGTCGATTATTTACCCCTAAACTAGGAAGATCTATGGTTTGATACTAGGTTGGACATGCAGATGCAGATATGGGCTAATATTAAGATCTATACTCTTGGAGGTGGTGTGTTATGTTCAAAATACCATTATGTGTATTTTTTTTGTTTTATTTTACCATGCTTGCAGGGTTACATTCATGTTTTTGCTCAGATGCTGCTGTTAACATTTTTGTTCTATCCAGTTTAACAAAATACCTCTGCTCTTCAATGGCCTGTTTTAAACATTTCTGCATTCAGCCTGGTTTTACGGCAGGTGCTGGTCACTTCTCCCCCTGAAAGATAAATGGTGTCGCTAAATGTTGTATGTGCGTGCGTGTGCGCACGTGTGTGTACATGTGTGTACGTGTGTATGCTTGGTGGAGGAGTCATTTATTAGCCGGGCCATCTGTCACTGAAAGTCAAACAGTTTGTGGTCACACGCTTTCGGGGCCTGGGCTAGCCTTGCATGCATTACCACCATGAAGTCATTTTGCTAGGCTTTAGTTAGCATGTGGTTAGCTAGCAGGTGGTCGGCTGAAGAACATTACACAGTTTTCACACGCTTCAACGTTGAAAAAAATTGGTTGTTTTGAGGCCAGTGATGTTGGGATAGACCAGTTAATTGATAAACGTTATTGTTCAGGCCAACACTTTATCAAATATTTGTATTAGTTTTAGAAGCAAATTTAGGTAATTTCAATTTTTAAAAGTAAATATAAAGTGTTTTTATCTGGTTGTTTGTCACATTAAAGTAACTGCTTGTAGCTTGCGCTCTTACTGTTTTAAAAAGGTTCTACAATCACTGAACCTGTGTTGGTATGCCTTACGCAGATAGAGGACACACGCACATTTTCTGATTCTCAGTACATGGACAGGCCATGCCTCATGTGAGAGCTCAGAACCACCAGAATTCAATCACTGAGCTGCAGAGGCCGCACTAGCACTGATTCATGATTGGTTGCATGTGCTAAGGTTTAAAGTATTGAGGATTTAGATCGGAGAGGAGCCTTTTAAGTTTAAACCAACCCGATTTTAGGACTGAAACGTCTGGTTTCTGATTGGATAATAGTCTTGAAAACCAAACCAACTTGGCCATCATGTCCAATGTTTTTGTAACTAAGAATAAATCAAATAGGTATGAGCCTATAGGTACGAGTCAGGTCTAGGTTCAGCAACAGTCATATTCCAAGATGACAATGCCAGGATTCATTGGGCTCAAATTGTGACAGAGTGGTTCAGGGAGGACGAGACATCATTTTCACACCACAGAGGATTGGCCACCACAGAGTCCAGACCTTAACCCTATTGAGAATCTTTGGGATGTGCTGGAGAAGGCTTTGTGCAGCGTCAGACTCCACCATCATCAATGCAAGATCTTGATGAAAAATTAGTGCACTGGATGGAAATAAATCTTGTGACATTTCAGAAGCTTATTGAAACAATGCCACAGTGAATGTGTTCCGTAATCAAAGCTAAAGGCGGCCCAACCAAATATTAGAGTGTGTGACCTTTTTTGGGGGGTGACTTTTTTATTGGCCAGGCAGTGTATATTTGACTTGAACAAGTCTACCTTGTATCTGGGACACAATTAGGTTATGTTATAGAATTCTAAAATCTAAATCTTACACACATTTTCTTTAGCATTAATTTATAACGTAATGGTAGAAGACTATGGCTTTGTTGTTCATGGTGTCAGTAACTGTGAATAATTGTTAAATTGTAATGTTTTGTCTCACAATAATTCTCATACTTAATTCTAATATTGTGACATTTTCATTTTGAGAATTGGGACATAACTTAAATAATGATTATTTGTTACAGATTTTTAAAAAAATAAACCTGTAGGAAGAATAGACATTATGTTTTGGGATTTGTTTTTATAAAGCACGGTTGAGCACTCATAACATTCATTTTTTAAATTTTCATGTAATATCATTTTTCCTGTTTGTGAACTCAAAGGCTTGGTAGGAACATTTACTCTGTAGCTCAGCAGCTTCTTATACAAAGCCATGGCTAAGTCTCCTCACATGATGGCTATACACTCAATTGCATACCCCAACACACCTCTGATTTTCACTTAGTTTCTTTCGATTTTTTTTGTTATGTATACAGAAGACAATATGTTTCTTGTATTTTTATCTCAGCTGTGAAAAGGAAGTTTTGCAATCCTGATGTGTGCTAAGCTAATAGTTCATTTTCACATGCAAGACAAGCAGGATGATCATGTGAATAGGCAGAGCGTCACTGCAGCTGATTAATGTGTCAGACAATACTGTGGTGGGCTCAAAACACACTCCAGATGCATTGTGGGATAGGGCCTTCTTCATTCTATATAAGGATCACATATCAGCCTCTTGGAAACTGTATGCTCATGGTGGGATTGGTCTGGCTCACACAAACATTGTCATTGTGTGACCAGTGCACAGTGTTCAATACTCACCTCTGATACTGAGGTACTACTGAGTACTGACAAATATCCCGTACTTTGAAATGGGCCCTGTATGGGCACTTAAGTTAATGTTCAGCGTGCTAATGTTCAGCATGTTACAGCATGCCATTTATGCACAGTGTATCTGACTTTATACAAATGCACAAAAATCATCCAAAAAAGACAATGTATCCATGGAATTCAAATATTGCTCTGTGATTTGAGTTAAGCAAGTGGAGAAAGGGAGAGGGAACAAATGAGTTGCCAAATGGTTTGATGATTGATTTATGTAATGGACAACCTGCTCTCTGCCCCTGAATGTCAATATGCACATGCACACAGATTTCTGTCAGGGTTTTTAATAAATATAAAGATGGTAAAGATGTAGGTTCATGGGTCACATGTCGAAATATCAACAATGGCTCCTCATCATTTGTACACATCATCTGTAATCTTACATTTCTGCTCATTGATTGTGCTGTTACATATGTTGTGCATTCTTAATGTTGAGTAGATGCATTCCCACTACAATTTAAAGAATAGTTGTCTGTTTTCTGTTCTTACTGAATGCTCCTCTATGCAGCATTCACATTGGTGACTGGTATGTAATAAACAGAGGTGTGTAGTGCAGCCAAAAACTGTACCATTATTTCAAAATAATAAAGTATTTAAGAACCACTAATCAAGGTTAAGGTTCTAATTTGAATGACAAAACATTTAAAAACCCACATCTGGTAAGGCTAGATTATAAAATTTAGGGGGAAAAGACTGCCATAAGACTGTTATAATCCTGCTGTAATAAAGATGTATCCTAATGAATTTGTTCTTTTTTTTCTGTTTAGAATCGCGAACTGCAGATCATGAGAAAGTTGGACCACTGCAACATAGTGCGCCTCCGCTACTTCTTCTACTCCAGTGGAGACAAGGTCTGTAGGCTGCTCATCCTAACTTAAAATGCATGTTGAATCATTGAAAATGGGAAAATACTGTATTATTTATTACCCCAAAGTAGTGGTGAGGGGTGTAGCCTAAACAATGATGGCAGTTAGTGAGAGAATGATTTTGTTGTTTTGTTTTAGGTAAAAGAAATCCTAAAATATTTAGTATTATAATATAACATTCATCAATTATATTAAACACACATTTAAAATACATTACAAGTGAAAGCTGTACATAATTCTAATAATTTCAGAGTCTCCCTTAGAGCCAGTAAATCGTTGGATTGTGCCCCTGATCAGGGGAGATTCCCTGCAGACTGTCAGTGTCTGTGACAAACTGAGGTGTCTGTGTCAGCTGTAGAGGCACGTGGGCTTGGCACAGCTCTGGTGGGACCATGACTCTGCAGTTGGGAATGCTGCAGGCCAAGGAAAACTTTGGGACACTGTTAACTGGTGGGGTTGACAGTGCGGCATGTTGGGAGAAGAGCTAAATCATTGCATTTGTGGCTTACTTTTAAACCCTCTTTTTCAGAACCCCACCAACCTCTTCCATATCTGACCTATGGAAGTTGACTCCACTTTACTGACACAGACGGTGGTGACTCGGCACATGGGCAGTCCTTTTTTTCTCACCCCTGCACTACCCACTGAATAGTAATTTATAATTTTAAGATACTTGGGTCATTTAGTTCTTTGTAGTAGTCTCTGTGTAAGTAGCTCTGTCTTCAGCCAACACTGGGTCAGTAAAGTTTGTTTATGGTGGACAGCAACATTGTTTTTTGATAAAAGCTTTACCATAGATGGTAAAGGTAAAGGCAGCGGTGTGAAATGTCACCAGTATTTTCAAAAAATTTTAATACTTACTAAAAAGGCCAAATTTGGAAAGTTTAGCTGGATTAACCATAGCAAATCATCTACCTCCTGTCATGCTGGGATTTTATACACATGTCTGCAATGAAGGAGTTTAAAAGGACAAAGGATGGATTCGGCAACACTTCTGCAAAAATCCGAATCAAATTGAAGTGTTACATGTATAGTAGTGTTAAATCCACAATAATTCAGAATCAAATAAGATCCTGAATCCAAACGATCTTCGTGCGAGTTCAAACCACTCGAGCCACCCCTCGATCCGCCCCTTGAGCCACCCTTTGAGCCATGGTTGTCAAAATTTGTGTAGCTGTAGACATGATTAACCTGTTGTTGAACCGGGACAAATAGTGTTATCTGAATGTGTCCAGGTATTATTATGTAACTGCCACTGTGTGCTACTCTCCACTCACGCAGCAGCCCTTTTATCTTAACCATTAACCTCTTGTATAATACTGTCCAAACACCAGGGGCTACGTGCAGACAGCCAAAAAAACTACTGTCGAACAAGACCGACCTCTACTCCCAGACCTCACCACATATTAGTCACATGAACATGGTTTCCAATAATGGTCCAGTGTCATATCAGACACCTCATTAATTTTAAGTACAACAAATGCAAAAATATCTCTGGTCTCATTGGCTTTATTTTTTATTATTAACTTATTTCTGACAGTTAAAGGTAA
Source organism: Periophthalmus magnuspinnatus (assembly GCF_009829125.3). Taxonomy (NCBI): domain Eukaryota; kingdom Metazoa; phylum Chordata; class Actinopteri; order Gobiiformes; family Gobiidae; genus Periophthalmus; species Periophthalmus magnuspinnatus. The sequence continues at coordinate 11,117,298 of NC_047146.1, forward strand.
AAACAGAAGATGCAAGTGTCTTCTAGTCCATATAGCAAAATGGTACACGCACACACGTGCACAGATACACACATATATAAAAACAAATGTAACATATAATGTTTTGGCCTGTCAGACCAAACTCAGACCTGGACGACTGAGGGATTACACAGACAACATGTAACATGCATCATTGCAATGCATCAGAATTGTATTTTTTTTTTTTTTTCACAAAATTTTGCAGGGCTGTATGATTAATTATGCATTTGTTATTTGTCAGTGGGCCATGAACATGCTCTACTTATTTTTCCTCTCCATTATGTAAATAAGTTCCCTATTGACTGTTAAATGACTTAATTTGCGTCTATTTTTAGTTCATTCAGAAACACAGCCACAGAGCCAAGTACCAGACAGCTGTTTCTCGCCTTATCATATAGAAATTGTCCACTGATTGCCAATTTTCTGAATTATTCAGCTCAATGTGCTCTAGGAGCCAATCATATGCCTGTCTGGGTAACTATCTGGGAACAAGCCAAGGAAGTGGCTTTGTAGTGAGGCAGGAAGTGAGTCATCGCTGTTGCTAGGCTAAATATAACTGGGGTGCTAGCAGTAGGCGGAGTGCTTGCTGTACTCATTACAAATGTTATCAATGAAGATGGAATGGTCTCACTTGGGGAACGTAGAGGCACAGACTGGAGCGTTTAGTGATGGCAAAAATAAAGTGTGGGGAAGGCGTTTAGTGACAGTATTTGACAAGAGGGCAACACAGCACCTCCTCTTGGCCGATGCTAAACAGGTCATAGAGCAGAAGTCTACCACAGATAGTTGGACTGAACGTTCTCCACTTGTTCACTTAATGTTGTTAATAGAATTTAGTTGAGTAATCAAGTATTTCAAATAAAAATAATGGACATACCCACTTAAAAGCCTTCTTTATTTAAACTAAATCTTAATCATCAAATGTTAGGGCGCTGTCTTGACTGTTGCATCAGCCTCTCACAAAGAACTCCTTCATTGACTCATTCAGCGTAGACCTGCTTCAGAGAATTGGAGGAAAAGGAAGTTCCTTCTCCATCAATACTTTTGCAGAGAAGTTCTTTGTGGGTCAGTGTGCTCCAAGTTCACACCCTAATTAGGAAGTGTGTAAATGATGTCACTGTCTGCAACCACTGTGACTACCAGACCACTATGACGCAGGCCCCAGCATTTGCCCTTAGGGAAAAAACTACACAATTGATCCTCAGTTTGTATTTGAGAAAATCTTTGAGCGCTTTTCAAATGCTTTTTTCCCAGCAGAAGATTTTAACAGAGAGGAGAAAACATGAACGAGTGGAATTGAAAATATGAGTTACTTTTATGTGTTATACTTTAGTTACTTAGACTCTTAAGTATTGTTTTTTCTACAGAAAGATGAAGTCTACCTGAATCTGGTCCTGGACTATGTTCCCGAGACGGTGTACAGAGTGGCCAGACACTACAGCCGAGCCAAACAGACCTTGCCCATGGTTTATGTGAAGGTGCAACTCTTGTTCTGATTTATTCTTGTACATCTTTACAACAACACAATAAGCAAAATGATGTTAACCACTCCACACCTGCTAATAAATCGTTGTGTATTGTAAACCTATTTGAGTAGTTGTTCCCATACGTCAATACTCCAATAAAAAGTGATTTCTTATGTGCGCTGTCCTAACCTGTCTGTGTGTGTGTTTCTGTGCAGTTGTACATGTACCAGCTGTTCAGGAGCCTGGCCTACATCCACTCATTTGGGATCTGCCATCGGGACATCAAACCCCAGAATCTGCTGCTTGACCCCGAGACCGCTGTGCTCAAGCTCTGTGACTTTGGCAGGTAAGATATATTTAACTGTAATGGGTAAATGTTTTGGTTAAGCACATTCAAAAACTCCTGTTAGCACAAGCTAACCATCTCATTTTGTGCACAGTGCCAAGCAGCTGGTTCGCGGAGAACCCAACGTGTCATACATCTGCTCTCGCTATTACCGGGCGCCGGAGCTCATCTTTGGTGCCACTGATTACACTTCAAGCATAGGTACACTGTTACTGATTTATGCTAACTGTATCAGATCAAATCATCTATACTTTAGTGAAAGTGTACTTTCCTAAAACCTCCGTATGGAAAATTTGTTTCTACTTTTGACCCATTTCTCAGTGCCGTTCCATCTCCAGATATTGACTTGGCCAGGACCAGATGTTAGCTTTGCCATGATGCTAAAATGTTGCATTCCCTCCTGAAATTAGTTAAATACACATAGCTGGATCACTACCAACAGTTCAAAATAATGAAATATATCATGTTGAAACTGTAATAATAAAATATATGGCCTTTAATTTAATACACACATTTTCTATTTTCTTTGTTTGGTCACACAGATGTCTGGTCAGCTGGTTGCGTGCTGGCAGAGCTGTTGCTAGGACAACCTATTTTTCCTGGTGACAGCGGTGTGGATCAGTTGGTTGAAATTATAAAGGTACAGCTAAAGGAAACTGATTGTTTTAATAACCTACTAAAACTTGTTTCTGTTCATTTTTGTTTTTTACTTGCATATCCTAATATTGTCTTGTTTATTTGTGTCTGAAGGTTCTGGGTACTCCAACTCGAGAGCAAATCCGTGAAATGAACCCCAACTACACTGAGTTCAAGTTCCCCCAGATAAAGGCACATCCTTGGACTAAGGTGGGTCAAAAAGTATGAGCCCTTTTAATTCTCAAAGTAAACTCACAATATCTGCATGATACTTGTAAACTATTTAGTCTATTTAATCTATTCTTTACAGGAAATTTATTGTAAGTTCAGCCTTTGCTACAATCACTCTGTGTTGTGTTCAGGTGTTTCGGCCACGCACACCCCCAGAGGCGATCGCCCTGTGCTCGCGCCTGCTGGAGTACACGCCCACCGCCCGCCTCACCCCTCTAGAGGCCTGTGCACACTCTTTCTTTGATGAGCTGCGTGACCCCAATGTCAAACTGCCCAATGGGAGAGAGAAGCCATCCCTCTTCAATTTTACCACTCAAGGTACAGACATGCAGTCGCACCACGTATGTAGGCACAAGTTTGTGTTGTTCAGCATCATTCATTTGGATTGAATTAATGAACCAATTCTGTTCAGTCTTGTTGATCTTTAATGTATGTTTACATTTCACTACTCCATCACAATACTGCATTTTGTCTTATTTCCATTTCCATCTAATGTACCTATAATGACAAAGCTATTATGTAAATAGTTATGATTGAGAAGTTAGGTCTTCACACACAAAGGCTGTCTTTTAGAAGTAGCTTGGCAATCTGATCAAACGTGTTTTTATATCACATATGTCATTGCATTCTGCCTAGCTAGGGCGCTGATAACAAAACATCCTACTAAAAAAATAGCATTATTATATCCTTTGAGGGAAAACAGGTGCATTTATTATTTCATAAGCTAACAATAACAGGCATAGGCCTTTTTTTCCTGAATATTTTTTATGGTTCATTTTTAGAGTTGTCCAGTAATCCCTCATTGGCCTCCATACTCATCCCTGCTCACGCCCGCAGTCAGGCTGCAGCCTCCACTCCCACCAATGCCTCTGCTACCACAGGTACTTGGCTCTGTTTAGATTGAAAGCTATTTAAAGGGAATTCACCTTATTTTCTCCTTTTAGCAAATGACCATATTCTACTGTTTAATGTTGTGTTCTTGTGTCCGTAGATGGTAGCAACACGGAGCGAGGACCCACCACCACTACGGCCTCCGCCTCAGCCTCTAACTCCACCTCCTGAGCCCTGGGTGCTACGCCGCCGGCCTCTCCATTGCCCCAGGCCAGGGGGGCGTCAGTAGCCGAACCTTGCTGAGACAGTTTCGGGGTCAGCAGCTAGCCACAGCCCCCGTGCCACAGCCACAAACCAAACAAACCCCTCTTCTTCATCCAGACTCTTCATCGTCCCGTCAGTCTCTGTGCCCTGTCAGTGGAAACCCATGTGCCAGAGATATAATGTAATCACAGCGCTAGCCTGCTAATGTTCTTAAGAGGACAATCTATAGGAAAAAAAGCTCTAAACCTTTGGCCCGCTCTTACAGTGTTGAATTTTTATGCATCCTCTGCCCCCCCACCCCCAGTCCCCTGGCCACCCTGCCCCTCTCGGTTCCCCCTGTAGTGCATGACCTGAATACGGTTAGGACCACTCACTCTCCACCTCCAGTTTCTGCAGACAAAGGCATGAGGCACGCGTTTTCACACCCATCCCAACAGTCACCACCCGGATGCATGACAAGCTGATGTTTGAGAGACGCAAGCAGGGGTCACATTTGGACAGGTTACTTCTTTTCTTTGTTTTTGCCTGGGGTTGTTTTTAATGATCCGCAAATCGTTTTTATTTTAGTATATTTTCTATTACCCAGGCGGTCGGATTGCTATGGATGTGACTTGTATCTGGTCCTGTGTGCTTGTATATTCTATACATACAATACGAAAACATGCATACATACACAGTTTATATATTACTTTTCCTTATGTAAAAAAGGTATATATAGATATATGTATATTAACTACAATGGTTCAGAAATCATTTATGGTGAGCTCATATCTGGCAGAGCAGCGGCAATATTTGTGGCTGCTTAAAGACTATGGAAGTAGATTATATGCTATTTAGTTTTCCTTCTTTGGCTGGAGTGCAGTTAATTCCAGCACAATTTTTTCTCTGTAAAAGTATAGATGGTTTTAGGGTACTGCTCTATGTCCCCTTTGTGCTCCGATTCTTAAGTGTTTCTATTGCAGCACATCTTTCCTCCTCTTTCTCTAGTTGTCTTCAGATGTTTGTTTTTTTTCTTGTTATGGGAGTCTCTGTCAATTCTGTATTTGACCAGAGCGACGCCTAGCGTGTTGTAACCACTGACTGAAACATTACCCAAGCCTTCTTTTTTCTCCTTCCACGTGCCGCACAGAGCCACCTGGTACAGTCTGCCTTGCTTCTTATTTAAAGAGATACTCCCATTGGAAACTACAAAAACATCTGAATTTGTATATACAGTATAAATGCTCCTCTCAAAGTCTGACTTGTATGTTTTTTTTATGTTATTTTTCCATGTTGTGTTTTGAAGTATGTATATATGCAGACCCATGTACTGTTGATGAGCAAAAACAAAGATGACAAAGGTTAGGGAATGGAAAAAAAGGTTTAAAAAAAACAGAATCAGGGCAAAACTGATGGATACTGTAGATGATGATGAGCTTTATCCAGCCATATGTTCAATCTTACCTGTACAGTACAGTAGGAACCGCTGTATTATTGTAACAAGAACTAGTCATGTATAGTGTAACTATAGTTTGGAGTGCCTTTGCTTTCATACACCTTCGCCTTGTTCACCCCAAGTCCCCCACTCGTTTTGTGACTCTCCCTTTGGTGCTGTTGAATGTCCTGGCTTCATCGGCAAAGCACTGTTGCACCTGATGTTGTGCTCCCCTTTCCATCTAAATCTCCCCCTTTTTGTCATTGCACATTTTATGTAATATACAGACATTAATAATAAGGAAGCTGTCCTTAGTTGAAGATGTTTATTTTAAAAGATGTTTTATCTTGGACACGTGTGCACAAACCACCATGAAGTGGCCAAGTGGAAGGGTGTTGTTTTTACAGATGGCAACTGGGGTCCTTAAAGGCCTCATTTACTGTATATAATATACAGTAGGTTCTGTATTTCTCAGTGTTGGTTGCGTTACCAAAGCCAAACTATGACATAGTTGTGATGAGCCATCCTCAGAGGCAATAACGTATTCTGTTGTTTCTTGTTGCTCCTTGTTCCTTCTGTGTCACATATTTGGGGGGGATTCAGTAGCACCTAAAGGGGTCAGAGTCATGTAGCCTTTCTCCTGTTAAAACTGCTTGCTGTAATTTTTGCATTCATGACACGTGTTACTATCCTCCACCAAAAAGTTTGATCACTTCTCTTTTTGCTCTATTAATAATTGCCACAATGGTTACCAAAAAAGAAATGCAAGGACATAAGCTGGTAACATATGTCTGTCAAAATGAAGCATATGTGTAACCTGCTAACTGGGTTTATCTGAGGTTAAATAAAAGAAAAACAGAAAAAGATACAACCATCTTGTATAACAGTAATACTACTTGAATGCCTATGTTTGTGACTGATTTTTTAATTTCCTTTTTGTTTTGTTCTTTTATTTTTGTTCTGTGAAGGTATGCTAAATGTGCGCCTCTGTAAATATTCCCTCTGCGTGCTCTGAGGAATAGTTCCCTGGTACTGTAATTTGCATTAAATAAAGAGTAGGATAGCCTGGAAATGAGTTAACTGTGTCAGTTTCATAATTTCATCATTATTCTCAAAACAGGTGCGAGTGTCGCCATGAGTCTGGGTTTGACATGAAAAACGTTTTTTAAATAACCACCCAAAAAAGAAAGCCATAATCAAATTGTATGTGAAATCCTTATTTAAAACAGACTGTGCCTGTACAAACTGCCCTTATATTCAAGCATGTGTTTGGCTCCAAGTATTTTAGGGAAAAGGTACAGTGTCCGCACTGGAATGAACTGTTCTAAAAAGGAATGAACCATCACAACTGCATCAAATTGTCTTACATTTACTGTATTAGAACCTGAAATAAAATTGGTTTGCTTATTCATTGAATAAAATATAATTACACAATCTGTATATGAGCTTATTTGAGGCCCACACCACTACATAGTCTTTCAGTAAGTTTTACGCTACTCAGTGGATATTTACTTGCATTTGTTTGGTTGCAGTTATTTATTTTTATTTTGTGATTACACAGTGCTGTCAGTAAAAATACTTTAGATGAAGTCTTTGCTGATCACCTCCATAATCAGAGGAGAGACGTCGGGCTGAATGTCCTGGATCTGCAGGACTTGTTTGCTGTATTCCTCAGTCATGGTTCTCAGCTCTGTCAAACAGGCCAGCACTTTGGGAAAAAGCAAGCTGCACACAAGTTAAGCACAGGTCAGTCTAATAAATGTACTAAGTTCATGAGACATGTAAGGTTCATTATGTCACTCACTGCTTCTCTGGGCCTCTCCTTTTACTGTCGATGTAGGTTTTTAATGTCAGTGCTAGATTTTCTTGCTGTTGGTCAATCAAGTCGCGTTGCTGAACTCCTGGTCGATCTAAAACATTACACTGTCAGTTCACATGATTGACTAGCAAAAAGCTCTGCATTTACAGTGTGAACCTGTATGTTAAACTATCTATGTAAATCTGATAAAAGGATGTGGTGGGAGTAGTAGTATTATGTATTTAAAACTACTACCACAACTTGCTTCTACTTCAGTTCTTATGGCAATTACCTACTATTGCTCCCAGTAAAAAACATACTGCCCCCAAGTTCTGAAATGAATATGTTCCAAATGGTAATTACAGGTTATAATATTGTTCTAGAGTATCCAACATTTAATTATTTTAATGTATATACTTGTACACTACATCTCTATAGCAAACTGTTTTACCAGCACAAAGTGAGAATTACCTGGAGAAAACAGGGAGATGCCTTGTGCAATCACATATTCTTCCTCCTGTAGGCCCAGTTTACGAAGGTTTTGGTGAAACTTCACCAATGCATCTACCAAGACTGACTCGAAACCCGCTACAAGGCAAAAGAGGTCAGAACTAAGTCATTTATAAAGACATCTTTGCAGACACTTAGTCTGTTCAGGTTTGTTTAGTAGGTCAATTATGGCACAAGAAGTGCAGAAGAAAGCTTTGTTCAGTGATGGCATTTTGATCATCTTAATTTTCTTTCTTTTTCTTTCTATCTTTATATTTATATTTACAGGGGAACGCAATGAGAGCACTTGGGCTCTTATTTTCATGGGCGCCCTGTTTAAAATGCAATACAAGCAGAAAAACAAACAAAACAAAGAAGTATACAAGTCCATATAAAACATTAAAATCAGGTGCAGGTGTATGTGTAAATTACCAGCTAAAAGCCTCTTTCCCATCTCAGTTTTGGTGCAGCTAGTCCTTAGCGTTATGCAGTCATGTGATCTGGTATTGAATGTTCTGGTATCAATGGTAAACAAGCAGGTGAGATATTCTAGCAGTATTTGGATTCAAACTGTTTTTCCCACATTTTGCTCCTCATCCGATTATCTTATAAAGATATTAATTACAGCCTCAAGGGTTTATCTGAACTTTTTTTTTTTTTTGCTTTTTAGACATAATAGACCGGTCCTACATATCATTTTGCTTTCCTTTCTCTGTATTATCAGTGACCTAAATATTAGTCTCACACCTCACAACTCCCAATAACTTCTTAATAAAATGTAACAAGGTTAGATCATCACAACACACATGCTTCCAGCTAACTAAAAATTTCACACGATTATTTTATTCAGTGAATGCATGGACTTTGGTGTAGTAATAGTAGTAGTGGTGTAGTAGTAATAGCTTAAATTTTTTCTGAAGGCCATATTTGAAACCAGGCATGTATTGGTGTAACAAATGCTCACACTCTAGCAAATTTATGTAAAATATATGCTACTATAAGCTATTACATTCCATTATTATGCAACTCTCACCTCTTACGACATCATCTTTGTAGTAGGAAATGGAGCCACATTCCCACATACATGTTTTGGCATTAAACACCATGTTAAAACGTAGCTGCAACATTTCCAAAGTCGCTCCCTTTAGTAGTGTTATCTGGTCTTCCATGTTTAAAGATCTGAAAAAGAACTTAATTTAATACTATATTTGTGGTTAAACAGGAGAACTACTGAATCAGTGTTAGTGTTTTACCTGAAAACCTGCAGACTTTTGGAGAACCTAATGATATTGTGGATCATGTAGGTGGTGAGGTCCGAGAGGTGTGGGAGCGATGTAAAAAACTTTATTTTCTGGTCAGATTCTTTGTTTTGATCCTTGTCAAAGTACAGGTAGAGACTGGGAGAGGAGGAGGAGGAAGAGGAGGAGGAGCAGGAGAAGGTGGAGGATGAACAAAAAGGTGGAGAGGGTAAAAAAAAGTCGTAAAATGTTTGCTCAGCAGCAGCACTGAAGTCTGTGGTGTGACTGCACAGTGGGTCATAGGGCTCATTCATAAACTGGTTCAAGTCATTGGGAGAAGCAATTGTTCTGTCCATTGGCTATAAAACATATGAATAAGTATAAGTAAGGATGTGGATAAATGTCGGTTCGCAGAGACTCTCAGTGTCTAGTGTGAATCAGTTACTTACCCTAAAACCCCTAAAACTCGAAAAGTCTAGATCAAATGTTTTGCGGTGTGCTGTTAGAAGCTCCTCAATCATTTTTTCTTGTTGAGCTGAGAGCCGTGACGACGCAGCTCGCATTTTCCTTCTCTTGATTTTGATTCTCCTCTCCAGCACTTCCTCCTCGGACATGACCACTGCAAAAATACACAACATCTGAGCGCACTTTGAGCCAATACAGCCACCCAGAGGTATTACAACTGTTTAATTTTCTTTGTTTAAATGGGACTTACTTTCTTTGCGCATCCCAATCGCTTGGCACTTTTGGAATCTGCAGGCTTGACATGATCTGCGGTTGTTCTTGGTTATTATACATTTATTCAAGAATGAGCACTGAAGTGGAGTTGACCGCTTTATGGCACGCCTGCACAAGTTTTACACATTTAAATTATTACTTGTTATAAAATTTAGTTTAGCTCATTGCCTGCTTGTGTCCGTGTCTCTATGTTTTGCCTGGAATCTTCCACAGTATGGCATAAAAATCTGACCTGTAACTTGTGGCTTAAAGAGCCTTTATTACACCATTTTCTGATCTATGTTATAATGTTGTTTCCTCATCAAAAACATACTTGGAATTGTGTTTTGTTTAACACACAAATCCTGCCCATTTAGTTCTTCTCTCAAACAGAAAACACTCAGTTTCACCTTGTGATGTCATCATGTGGTAATACAGGAAGTGCTACATTGTGTTTTTAGACTCCACACGCCTTCACTAGAATCATTTGGATAATTTTAGCCCTGGAACTGTCTACTGAACTAAAGGTAAAAGGTAGGGGCTAACTTGAAAACTACCGCATCATGACATCACAAGGTGGAACAGAGCATTTTGAGCTTTGGAGATGTGGAGACAGACAAATTATAAAGGATAATTCAAGCATGTGTGAATGAGAAAACACAACTCCAGGTATGTTTTTGAGGAGGTAACAACATTATAACATGGCTTAAAGCTCACAGGAGTCAATTTTGCGTAATATGGGACCTTTAACCTTTTATGCAATACTGTGGAATATTCCAAGCAAAGCAATGACATCACCATGGAAACAAGCAGGTGGCAAGCAAGTTAAATAGTGCAATTGTAACTGATTTAAAGTTACATCTAAAGTGGCATTCAGTCCTAAAACCTGGTTCTAATTTAATCATGTTCTCACCTGAAGAAACCCTTACAGCCTTCACATGTCAGAGCGTTGAAGTGATAGCCCTTGGCCTGGTCCCCACATACTCCACAGAACTTGGCCCCTTCATCCTCTGACTCCTCATCATCCTCTTCTTCAATGGTAAAAGCTTGGCAGAAAGGTTGTAAATGTGTGTCAATACTGTTCATCTCAACCTGGTAAGCACAAAGAGTGAATGTTTCACAGAGGAGGTATAAGTGCAGTCAATTGTATGTCGATATATTCTTCTAATCATTTCACAGACGCAAAAGGTTCAACAGGAAGTGGTGCTCAGCAGGCCCTGGAAGTCATTACTGGTGTGAGATACAAAAAGCAGTGGTATTTCCGTCAGGACTCCAAAGTAGCACTGTTAGAAATCAATTATGAAGCTGGCCTCTGCAGCTTGAAGTGCTGATGTTTTCATGTGTTAAGCAGCACTGTTTTATTCAGTGTCTCAAAGGGTACTGGACTGAAATATTTAGCTGTAGCATTTTTTCTTTACAAAAAGACAAGGGACATTTAGATATATTACAACAATGTGAGTAGTACGACATGTGTATAACGTCTACTAATAATTCCAGAGAAAACGGAAAATAAAGCTTACATATTGGTCATACAATTAAATACAAGTTTTACCCATTCATCTTATTTATACTTTAGCGTATGTATGGACATATTTTTGTTGCAATAATTCTATGATAAGAATATTTTGTGGTATGGCATTATTATTATTATTATTATTATTATTATTATTATTATTATTATTATTATTATTATTATTATTATTATTGTTATTATTATTATGGTATTATTTGTACAGGAACAGTGCACAACAATACATTGACCAATACAAAAGTCACAGGAGAGATGCTGGTGCCAGGTTATGGCATGAATGCTCATTTACACCTGTTGTCCTGGAGCAGGCTGGTGGAAATACAGAAAATATGCATATGTATATTGAAAAAAAATACCAAAAATAAATTAAACATATTATCTGGGGTCACATTGTTCAGATACTATTCTAAAAACAACATATAGCCAAACATATAAGCGCATACATTCTTCCCCTTAGCCCCTCCCACCCTTCATCGAGGCTCTACATGTGCACACACTTTTTACTTTCTACTACGCCACTTCTTTGTCAGATGTGCAAACATTTGAAAACCTGCAGGTTAGAATCTCTGTTGGCAAATTATTCCAATATAGAGAGCAATGGTAAAACAAGACAAATTTTTCGTAATTTTCAGATTGTGGCAGTTCACACCATTAACATAAGCTGTCACTTAAAATTACAGAAATTGTCAAATATAAACTGAGAGTTGTTGTTTTTTTTTTGTTTTTTGGGGTTTTTTTTTTCCACTGAATGAGAATAGAATTATTGGATTTTGGTTCAACTAATGTCTCACCTTAAATGACCACTTTTATGACTAGGCCTAATCTTGAAATAACATGTAAGGTTTTGTAATTACTGCAGTAGTTGTAGCGTATACATATTAATTTGTATTTTGGACGTGGCCTATACTGTACATACAAGGTCAAGGTAGTTACAGATACTTACTAAAGCAAGCTGAACCAGGTAAACTTTGGACTACTTTCCCGACCTGCTGTTTAAGGCCATAGTTCAGTCAAACATTAATACATGATTGTACTTACAGAAGGTCCAGATGTCCAAACAGCTGCCTTTTGTAATCAGACGTGTCGCTCAAGTGTCGTTTATCCCAGAGGTGACAGACAGTCCTCAAACTTAAGTTTACATAACAGTGTTTTCCTGTTGGACGAGTTGAATTATGAGGCACACAGGGCCGAAGTTTGGAGCTGCAGCCCGAGAGAGGGTGAGAGGGGGTGAGGGAGGGTGAGAGGGGCCAAGGGGGGACGTCGAGGGGAGGCGGAGAGAGGCTTGTCCGTTACCGCCCATATGGTTTTTGACCATATGAACATCCTTAGCCACTGAGTACAATGTTCAGCACTGAATTATGTAAGCTTCTAGGACAAGACTAAATTACAAAGGTTATTTAGGAAGGAAACTAAACAACAACTTCCATGTGAATATCTCAATCCAATATCTCATGTTTTGTCATCTTTTTTTAGCCTACTTTAAAAGCCAAGAAAATCAAATATGTGCTGTGTCTGGAACTGAATATGATCTTATATGTAGGTATTTTTATTATATTATCAGCTTGCACTTGTATAAAATTGACCAGGTTAGATAGAAAAAAGGCTACAGTACTTGTAACACCTGGCAGCCTTCTCACACTGAACATCCTACAGACTTATTTGTCATGGTCCTATTAACAAAATCTTTTATTGCGGATTTTAAACTAATTAATCACTGCTTTCCAAGGATAATTCATTTGAAAAACAAAAAACAAAACAAAGTAATTAGTCTCTTCTGCTTCTAGAAAAAAGTATTCTGAACATCTTTCCCATCTATCCCATCCATCCATCCATTTTCTTCCGCTTATCCGGGGCCGGGTCGCGGGGGCAGCAGTCTAAGCAGGGACTCCCAGACTTCCCTCACTCCGGACAGCTCCTCCGGTGGGACCCCAAGGCGTTCCCAGGCCAGCCGAGAGACATAGTCCCTCCAGCGTGTCCTGGGTCTTCGCCAGGGCCTCTTCCCGGTGGGACATGCCCAGAACACCTCCCTAGGGAGGCGTCCAGGAGGCAGCGACCGAATCACTGCAGACACTGCACCGATCCGCCTGTCAATCTCCCGCTCCATCCTTCCCTCACCCGTGAACAAGACCCCGAGATACTTGAACTCCTCCAGTTGGGGCAGAGACTCACCACCCACCCGGAAAGAGCAAACCACCTTTTTCCGGTCGAAAACCATGACCTCGGATTTGGAGGAGCTGATTCTCATCCCAGCCGCTTCACACTCGGCTGCAAACCGCCCCAGTGCCTGCTGCAGGTCCTGGCTCGAAGAAGCCATCAGGACAACATCATCTGCAAACAGCAGAGATGAAATCCTGTGGTTCCCAAACCAGACCCCCTCCGGCCCCTGGCTGCGCCTAGAAATTCTGTCCATAAATATAATGAACAGAACCGGTGACAAAGGGCAGCCCTGGCGGAGTCCAACATGCACCGGGAACAGGTCTGACTTACTGCCGGCAATGCGAACACAGCTCCTGCTCCGGTCATACAGGGACTGGACAGCCCTTAGCAAAGAGCCCCGGACCCCATACTCCCAGAGCACCCCCCAAAGGACACCACGAGGGACACGGTCGAATGCCTTCTCCAGATCCACAAAACACATGTGGACTGGTTGGGCAAACTCCCATGAGCCCTCGAGGACCCGATGGAGAGTATAGAGCTGGTCCAGTGTTCCACGACCAGGACGAAAACCACACTGCTCCTCCTGAATCTGAGGTTCGACTATCGGTCGGACTCTCCTCTCCAGTACCCTGGAATAGACCTTACTGGGAAGGCTGAGGAGTGTGATTCCCCTGTAATTGGAACACACCCTTCGGTCCCCCTTCTTATACAGAGGGACCACCACCCCGGTCTGCCATTCCACAGGTACTGTCCCCGACCGCCACGCGATGTTGCAGAGACGTGTCAGCCAAGAGAGCCCCACGACATCCAGAGACTTGAGGTACTCAGGACGGATCTCGTCCACCCCCGGAGCCTTGCCACCGAGGAGCTTGCCAACCACCTCAGTGACTTCAGCCAGGGTGATGGACGAGTCCGCCTCTGGGTCCCCAGTTTCTGCTTCCTCCTCGGAAGACGTGACAGTGGGATTGAGGAGGTCCTCAAAGTATTCCTTCCACCGCCCGATAACATCCCCAGTCGAGGTCAGCAGCTCTCCACCCGCACTGTAAACAGTGTTGGTGAAGCACTGCTTCCCCCTCCTGAGGCATCGGACGGTTTGCCAGAATCTCTTTGAGGCCGTCTGATAGTCCTCCTCCATGGCCTCCCCGAACTCCTCCCAACCCCGAGTTTTTGCCCCTGTGACTGCCCAAGCTGCGGCACGCTTGGCCCGCCGGTACTCATCAGCTGCCTCAGGAGTCCCACGAGCCAACAAGGCTCGATAGGACTCCTTCTTCAGCTTGACGGCATCCCTTACTTCCGGTGTCCACCAACGGGTTCGGGGATTGCCGCCGCGACAAGCACCACAGACCTTACGACCACAGCTACGAGCAGCCGCATCGACAATAGAGGTGGAGAACATGGCCCACTCGGAGTCCATGGCTCCAACCTCCCCCGGGATAAGGGAGAAGCTCTCCCGGAGGTGGGAGTTGAAGACCCCCCTGACAGAGGGCTCCGCCAGACGTTCCCAGCAGACCCTCACAATGCGCTTGGGCCTGCCAGGTCTGTACGGCTTCCTCCTCCGCCAGCGGATCCAACTCACCACCAGGTGGTGATCAGTTGACAGCTCAGCCCCTCTCTTCACTCGAGTGTCCAAGACACACGGTCGGAGGTCAGATGACACGACAACAAAGTCGATCATCGACCTCCGACCTAGAGTGTCCTGGTGCCACGTGCACTGATGGACACCCTTGTGCTCGAACATGGTGTTCGTTATGGACAAACTGTGACTAGCACAGAAGTCCAATAACAAAACACCGCTCGGGTTCAGATCGGGGAGGCCGTTCCTCCCAATCACGCCCCTCCAAGTGTCACTATCGTTACCCACATGGGCGTTGAAGTCCCCCAGGAGAACAACGGAGTCCCCGGTTGGTGCACTGTCTAGTACCCCTCCCAGGCACTCCAAGAAGGCTGGGTACTCCACACTGCTGCTTGGCCCGTAGGCCGACACAACAGTGAGAGACCTGTCCCCGACCCGAAGGCGCAGGGACGCGACCCTCTCGTTCACCGGAGTGAACACCAACACGCAGCGGCTGAGCTGTGGGGCAATGAGCAAGCCCACACCAGCTCGCTGCCGCTCCCCGCGGGCAACGCCAGAGACATGGAGAGTCCAACCCCTCTCAAGAAGTTGGGTTCCAGAGCCCAAGCTGTGCGTGGAGGTGAGGCCGACTATATCTAGCCGGTAACGCTCAACCTCCCGCACAAGCTCAGGCTCCTTCCCCCCCAGCGAGGTGACATTCCATGTCCCCAGAGCTAGTCTCCATGTCCGGAGATCCGGTCGTCGAGGTCCCCGCCTTCGACTGCCGCCCAGATCTCTCTGCACCCGCCCCTCATGGCTCCTCTCGCAGGTGGTGAGTCCACGGGAGGACGGCCCCATGTCGTTCCTTCGGGCTGGGCCCGGCCGGGCCCCATGTGGAAAGGCCCGGCCACCAGGCGCTCGCTGCCAAGCACCCACCCCAGGCCTGGCTCCAGGGTGGGGCCCCGATAACGCCAGTCCGGGCGACATAGCTTGCCTTGTTGTTTGTCTCTTCATGGGGGGCTTCTGAACCGCTCTTAGTCAGACCCGTCTCCCAGGACCTGTTTGCCATGGGTGACCCTACCAGGGGCATGAAGCCCCCGACAACATAGCTCCCAGGATCATTCGGGTGCTCAAACCCCTCCACCACGTTAAGGTGGCGGTTCGGGGATCTTCTATCCCTCCCATAGTTAAAAAGTACAGTTTTCTTAGAAGCTTATTGCATTTTACCTCATACAAGCCTGATCTCATAAATTAACATTTAAAATCACAAATTGCTATTGCTTACAATACATGGATAACTTAATTAATGTGCAGTTTAATTGTTTGTGTGTGTATGGTGCTGCTCTGGCTCTTTCACTCCCTCTTCATCTTGAGTAATAGAGTTTGAGGGGCTTTGAGTAGAGGGAGCTGAGGATGAGATCCCCTCCAAAGAGCCTTGAATGATGCTCCGAGCTGCCTGCAAGTGTCTGTCCTGCCTCTGTTGAACTGAGTAAGGAAAAAAAACTCAATTACACTTCAGTCTTTTGAAGCACATTGGTTGAAATGAGGCTACTTTGGGGAATTATGATTTGAATAGCACAAAATCTATCTGAGCTGTGCAGATGACTCGTAACATCAATTTATAATCAATGAATCAATGTCTGATCTGATTGTTTGAATTGTTGGACCTGATCCACACCTTATAGATTTAAGTTAAATAGATAATGGCCAAACTAACATGAGGATATTGTATTTTCAAATGAAACTCCTTTTTTGTCACTATAGCACACGATCACTTACCTTTTTGCCTGACACTGGTCTTAACCACCTCCGGGATGAGGAAGCTGTACACCAACTCATAGACAATGGCTTCAGACTGAAGGCTGTTCAGACAGACAGTCTGCTTTTTAGTGATGCCTATTACGTTTTATAGAACAAAACATCACATGCTTTTCTCACTGACCTTTCCTCCATGGCGCTCGCTACATCATTGACCTCTTTGGCCAATTGGTGGATCTCCTTTCTTGCCTGCTCATCTGCTAGTGTCTCTGTGGTTGCCAGAATGATGTCCTCCAAGTACAAGTCTACACTCTCCTGGTTTATCTGCACCACCTACAACACAGTTTCAACGGCTGTGCTTACAGTTGTCCTGGTTTGGTCCAGATTCGATCCTAGTTTAGTCCCGATATAGAATTGGTTTGGACCTATTCTAATCCAGATTTAGTCCCAATTTTGATGTGTTTGTGCAAGTGTGAATGCAATCAAAGTGATATAAACACAAACACAAATTATGGGTAAACTTTTAACACTGACTTGTCTGAAAATGTCGTCTTCTTCTTGTCTTCTGCGTTCTTCGACCTGTCTCCGCCTACTCTCCTCTGCCTCTCGCACACGGCGGTCTCTCTCAGCAAGGAGAGTGAAAGCATGGATCCTGCGTTCCTCCTGCAGTCTGATCAGCTCTTTGGATAAAGTGTCAAACATGTATTCAAGCTCTGTGTCCACAGCTCTAGCCTGCAGCGCCTCCACCTGTTCAGTCTGAAGAAACGTGTGAGGAGTTTTGTATTTCATTGTAATATAATAATGTCAGATGTAGTTTTACCCTGCGGCTCTGTTGATCTCTTTCCCTTTTGAGGATCAATATTCGATCTTTTTCCGCTTTCTGTAGCAACTGTTCTTCCCTCTGAAGAGCATGGACTGTCCTCATTTCTCTGATAAGGTCCAGGTGATTTTCTTTACCTTTAATTAGCTGCATTAAAACAGATTCGATAATTAAATATGCTGAAAATATGACCAACATGCAGAGCCAAATTAAAACTTGTGAATGTGACCAAACCTCATACTGAATGGCTCTTCCCCTCAGTAACTTCTGCAAGTTGATTATAGCAATTTCTCTCTCTTCTTCCCCCTTAATGAAGGTAACAGATAGATTTAGTATGTCTTTAACAATGTCATGATCTTTTTGGTATGATCTTACTTCTGGTGGCTTTTCTATTTCAGGAGTGACTGGTGGAGGAGAGGGCTTCTCAATCTTGACAAGGCATTCCAATTTATCTTCTGACTTGTCTTCTCTCCGTAGAGCCTGAACAGACAATACTTAGTATTTGGTATACATTCATTTGTATAATTTTATTAACTTACCCTATACTGCTCATACAGCTGAATTGCTCTCTGACTAGAGTTTTTGATCATACTCCTAGTGGGTTGTTGTGAATTTTTCACTGATGATTTCAGTGAGGAAGCAGAGAGCCCAGTTTCCAGTTCTGTCAAGCCTTTTAAAACATTATCTTAACATTGTTATATACTTAATTATTAGAAAAAAATCGTTATGGTTTTATTCTGACCTTCTGTGTCAAAGTAGTAATTCTTGTCTTCATGTTTTTGCCTTACAGCGGGACGTGTGTGAGAGGAAAGGTCAGAATAATCTTTGAAGTTGTACATATGTGTTAGTTTGTCCATTGCTACACTATGTCGGGAGTTCAATTTTCTCATTGCTGTTGGCATAACAAAAAGTTAAAACATACTTAGGTGTCTCTCACTGTGCATCACAGAAAAAAATTATCCTTTACCCCGGAAATAGTCATTGTTGATCTTGTTAATTTTGGACTCCTTCTCTTTTTGTAGCTTCTGATCGATCTGTTTCAGTCTGTCATGTGTATAATTCTGTTGAACCTCATCTCTTTTTCGCAAGAGGTCTGTCAACACCTTTAGACGGGCCTCTTTTAGCCTGAACACCATCCGATGCAAAATAGAAAAAAGAAATAAATAGGAAAAGTTTGTTTTCATAAAAGGTAAAAAAAAAAAAAAAAAAAAAAATTAAAAAAAAAAAAAAAAAAAAAAAAAAAAAAAAAAATATATATATATATATATATATATATATATATATATATATATATATATATATATATATATATATATATATAGTAGGGAGTCAGTCTGTCTCAAGTCACAGCTTTACAACACTTAAGTTGATCGATGTATTGTTTTGCTGTATGCTGCCTCCTAGTGTTCATATAAACCTCACTGCAATGAAGTTGTATTCAACTGCACATGTTATGTTATGGTGTGTTCCCTTTGTCCATGTGCACTTGGCCACAGTGAAAAGATGAAAGGAGCGGTACCCACTTCTGGATTTCCCCCTCTCTGAAAGCCCACTCCCTGGCTTCCATCTCTGCCATCATGCGTCTCCTCTTGTCCAACTGACTGAGGTCATCCAAGGGAGGAAGTGTGGCCTCCCATGCACGTTTGGCTCGAGCATGCTCTATCATTTCTACCTCTGCCAAACCTGCTGGCAGTCCATGACCTAAGGGATTCAAATATAAAGACACTTTAGTACAGCATAGTAATGAATGATTCCTAAGTGATCACTCTTTGTCTTCTCTAGGCATTATTATGTATTAGCTTACAGGCAACGTCTTTTCTAAAATTGGCATCGCTATCTAAACTAGGATAAACTGTTTTTTACATGTCTATGTGTTGATAATTGAATTATTCAGTAAACTAGATTCAATGTTCGATTTTCAATAATGCCATGATTTCATACCCCAAGTCAGAGATGCCAGTGTCAGGAGTTCAGAGGGCGTCGTGGCAGCTTGGTTAATATATTCTGGACTATAAGGATCTGTCTGTGTCTCACTCTCTCTGTAGTCAGTCTGGGCTGCCACAGTAGCATGTGTAGGCTGTTGTACAGGCTTTTGGTCCAGACTGGACACAAACTCTTCTCTGTGGATAAGGATAGAAATGATCAAACAGGCAAACAAGACATCAAAATATCCAGGTAAAACATACTTTGGCAAAGCAAAGATCACATCTGGGGGCAGCTGCTGTCCAAATGGAATCAAAGGGCTAGATAAAAACATGTATATACAAAAGTTAGATTTCATGAAGTAATATCATATGATACAAACCCCAAGGCTTACCGTGAGAAATACTTCCAGCGATCAGATCCTGCCATGTGACCTTCCTCTTTCTGCAGCCATGGTGAGTCATGGCAGCTAGTAACGCTGCGATAGAAGTCATATTAATTGTTGCAATGACAGTCTAAAAGAAATTAAGCAAGAACAAGACACAGTTACCCAGCCAGTTGATGCAGTGCCTCTTTGTATTGTTCCCTGTGACCTCTCCATCGCCGGTCAATAGTGGCTGGAACGGGATCTGAAGGGTCCAGTTGAAATTTGAATCTCGGAAAATTACTGAACATAGATCCATACTCCGGGATTTTCAACTGTATAAAAAAGTACACAAATTACTGGGATACAAAGAACCCGTTTCAATACAAATGTCAGTATTAGTTGTGCCTAATTTATGTAACTTAGTTAGATGGCCTGTTGATAAGATTAATATAAAATGTGTCAATATAGGCCTATTGCTTTAACCAAGACCTACAACTATAGTCCACAGTTTAAAAATCAAACCAACAAGTTAAAAAAAATCCTACCACTCTGTCCTTGGATGTGTAGGCCTTCCAACTGGACCTGATATGGTCTACTTCTGATGAGACGGTGTAAACTGGGTCTGTATGGGAAGAATATATGAATATGAAAATATGAGCCAGGGTCTGTCACATACAACGTGAAAATGGCTACGTTCATTAACTCGACTTACCATACAGGTAGTCATAAGTGCGCTCCTTGCTGACAAATTTGCTTGCAGTATCTTTATGGGAGATTGTGCCAGTGTTTGACACACTCATCTTGACAGTTACAGCCTTCTATATTTATTCTCGGAAGCGTTTATTCATCCAAAAGTGCTCCGGTGTATTTGGGAGCGTAACCATGGTAACATGTGTGTGTTAAACTTCCGGTATTAGTGTAGTGCTTTTTGAAGCTAGGCAAGGCTGTTTGTTGAGGAAAATATTATGATTTTTTTTTTTTTTTTTTTTTTAATGTTTATTTGGTTTACACAGATGCCAAACTCCTCTACATGGTCAAGAAACGTCTAGTGAACGAACGCTAAACAATTGCAGAGTAATAAACAATCATAACCACTAGATGGTGTTTATGCATCTTGATCCTGAACGAGGCACTAAATTATTATAACTGGCTGTTTTTTAACGGTGTAAAATGTATGATTGTAATTCCGGGTGTTCACCTTAATGCATCCTCACTTGATTCTGTACTTGACTTCAAACATTTAAGGCATGCAGGGTTTTGTTTACGTTAGCATTGTCAAGCGATGCTTCTCCTCGCCATGACTTGTGTCTTGTGTTTTGCAAAAAGAACAGTAAGCTTTTCTTTGCTGTTTTATCACAAGGTCGCGATATTAAAATACTTACTGGAGAACAGTAGTATAGATAATATTTGCAAACCTGGTGTTGCCAGATTACCACTGCTTACTTGGCAACCCATCCTTTTGTCAAACCGGAAATTGAAAATGACATTAACCAAGATGGCGCTGAGTGAAAGAAAAAAGTGATAGGAAAACAGAACAACAAGCGACACAAGTATTCAGAAGTGGGTTGTTGCTCTTCGTAATCAACTTTTTAAACATCGGCTCAAACAATTGGAAAGTACCCCCCTCCCTCCCGTGGCAGGACGTCTTCATTTGACGGCAAAGTAGTATTGCAAAATAGCGGCTACAGTAGCATCGCGACCGTACTGCGGAAGGCGAGCGAAGAAACTAGGAGTTCAAAGTACAACTGAGACAGAGTTTAAACCACCTTTCTATATCTCCCAAGTTAAGATTTAATTTCCAAGTTGACGCCATGGCCCATTCCCCTGTTCAAGCTTCAATACCAGGGATGCAGGTAATTATTTTCCGTCAATGTTGTTGTGTTTGAGTGTAATTGAGGTGCGTTACGATGTTAGCCAACTGTAAATTACTTTATCAGCAAGTCTCCTTTGCTTCATCTGCTGCGGACTGATAACTGTAGCAATAGTTTAAATAGCCTGTTAGATAAGGATTTTTTTTGAGGAAGAATGCATATTTGTATGTTGCTATATGCAGAAAGACAATATTTAAGGTCACAATGAACTCTCTTTCCGTAAACTAATGTTTATTAAGCCCTAACATTTTAAGCGTTTGTCACAAGGTTATAAAAAGCAACCTGTACCTGGTAATGTTGATCTGAGATGCTCCTTACACGAAAACTCAGCTGGACCCTGCAATTCTGAGAGTGTGGAGGGTTGATGACTAAAAAACGTGCAAATGGAAGTAAGGGATGTACAGTGTTGGGAGCAAATATGTCTCGAATATTATTGTTTTAGATTGTCCTCATAAAGTGCATGATAAATGTGGCATATTACACTCTTAGGAGCTTGCAACTTTTTAATTTTATATTTTGCACATCTTCAAAACATATCTGATAGTCGTTTCCTGAGAGCACGCAGTATTTGTCGTGTCTACAGATTTGACGAAAGTTTGCTGTATTGTCATAATGTTCTTTGAGATCAGATGTATTTGTACCTGACCGTACCATGTACCATGATTTACCACTATGGAGTTATGACAGTTGTTTCATACTTGGCTTTATTCTGCATGGGTAGCTTTGTGGCTCATCCTTTTTGGAGTAGGATTGAGGCAGTCCACCTCTGCGGCCCCTCTCCATGCATTAGCCGTTTTACTGGAATCCTGTCTCTGGGGAGTTTTGGAAATTTTTAATGAGAAAAACGATCATCATTCTGATAAACTTGCATCTATCAAATATGTATACAAATAAAATGTGTCTTTAATATTTCAGGTTTGCAAGTTTGGCTAGCCATTGCCAAAAAGAAATATAAGTAGACATTTTGAAAGCCATTACAGGCTGTCTGGTGCTCCTTGGGGACCTAGGCCACTTAGTTCAGTCAATACAACAGTGTCTAGTCCGTAGTGGTGGTTGTAATCAAGCTTCAGTATCTGTCTGATACTTGTATATGTTGGTCTCACACCCAGAATAAAAAAAGTTTTGTGCAAATGTAGCAACATCCTTCTGGTTAAAAAACATATTTTTGTTTGTCCCTTTCCCCCAGAATTTAAAAGCAGATCCAGAGGAACTGTTCACAAAGATGGAGAGGATAGGCAAGGGGTCCTTTGGAGAGGTCTTTAAAGGCATTGACAATCGGACTCAGAAAGTTGTGGCCATTAAAATTATCGATCTGGAAGAAGCAGAAGATGAAATTGAAGACATTCAACAGGAAATAACAGTTCTCAGTCAGTGCGACAGCCCCTTTATCACCAAGTATTATGGATCCTATTTAAAGGTAAAATAAAACTTTTAATTAAGACAACTAATGATGCAATGTTTACTTTATAATATTCTACATGTCTGTGGTGTGTTTTAGCCTGCGTTCACACTTTTTATTTACTTATTTAACAGGGACAGTGTACAAAATTATCTACCTAAAACAGCAAATTATATTAAAATATTAGGTTTTTATTTAGTTTTATATTTGATATCGACTTTCATTTTTGCTAATTGTCTCTGACCAAAAATTGAGCTGGTAAAGGTTTGTATACATTTTTTTAAATAGAGTAACAAGTACTGGTATGTTTGGATGGCCTGTACATAACCTCCGACAGCCTTGTTTACTAGAGGCGGCTTACTTTGCATCACTGTTGCATAGCGTCTGTTCTCATGCTGTTGTACATGTGATAGTGCTTAAAGTGCCTTTCACAGGGTGTGGAGTAGTGCTTAGAGTAAGAACACAAAGTGTGGTGCTCCATTAGCCCATGTCATGGCACTGAGAGAGAGGCCTGATTTATAGATGTGTGCATTCAGCTTTTTCTTTTGTTCATAATGTAGTGTTATGCATACCTAAAGTGTATGCCAAGAATGGCACGGACATGACACACTCTCTTATCATTTGTTGAATAAAATGTACATAATGCATACTGTGTTTATATACTGCAGTGTATATGTATTGGCGTTGTCAAAAGTATCAAAAATTGAATACTAATGGATATTTGATACTAAACTAGTATTGAACCTGGATTCTCATCTGAGCAAGTATCGATACTGAAAAAAGTCACATTCATAGGACAGAAATGAACATTTCCTGAAAAGCTTTAGAATTATCTTGAGGTGTATCAGAACAAGTATAAGACCACATAGATTAGTATATGCCCATGGACCACTATGGAACCTACCTGGACAAATGACGGATTACAAGGCTACATAATGTAAAAGAAAGTACTAGGACTTAATGTTGAAAGTCACATTCTATTGTTTAAAGAGCGTTTTTTTTTTTTTAAATTATCATCATGGTATCAGAATGTGTTGAGCATCTGGTGTTAGTATTATGACAACTGAGGACTTTTTACTGTGATTTTGAAAAAAAATAAAATATATATACATGTTGTGCTTTAGGGTACAAAGTTATGGATTATTATGGAATACTTGGGTGGAGGATCAGCACTTGACTTGGTAAGAGGGTTTTTTTTTTCTACTTAAAATGCTCCCTGTGTATTAAGTTAATAACCATATTAAATTTAAACTTGAAGAGAAATAAGAATATAGTGGCCTTGTATCTGTGATGTGGTTTGTTTTTCTAGTTGGAACCGGGGCATCTTGACGAAGCACAGATTGCCACAATTCTGAGAGAAATCCTGAAGGGGCTAGAGTATTTGCACTCTGAAAAGAAGATTCACCGAGATATTAAAGGCAAGACTGTTTCATCAACACACAATGACTATAACCATGTTTGATTGTATCTAAATAAAGATAATTCATATATTTGGTGTTTTCAGCCGCCAATGTGCTATTATCAGAACAAGGAGACGTGAAGCTGGCAGATTTCGGAGTGGCGGGTCAGCTCACAGACACTCAGATAAAGAGGAATACTTTTGTGGGCACTCCCTTTTGGATGGCACCTGAAGTCATTAAACAATCGGCCTATGATTCAAAGGTTGAACTATGTTTTGTACTTGTATTCATAATTGAAGTCAGAGATAGTGAGGGTTGCATGTTGCTTCCTGCCTAGTCAGTCTTGTGGCCAAGGATAATAGCTTTCTGTGTTTTAACATAATAATGAACATAATCGACAGTGGCTCAGTGGTTCTCCTCAAACACAATAACTGCGATTACCTAGTAGCTGGTACTCACTGTAATCTTTTTGTGCTCAACAGGCAGACATTTGGTCATTAGGAATCACTGCAATAGAGCTGGCTAAAGGAGAGCCCCCTCACTCTGAACTGCATCCCATGAAGGTCCTGTTCCTGATCCCAAAGAACAATCCGCCCACACTGGAGGGAAACTACACCAAGCCTCTCAAAGAATTCATTGACGCGTGTCTGAACAAGGAGCCCAGCTTTGTGAGTGTAGGAATAATGTGTTGTGGTGTGAAAATATAACATACACATCTCATTTAGCTTGTGCTATTGTGTCCTCAGAGGCCTACAGCCAAAGAATTGCTAAAGCACAAGTTTATTGTGAGGCATGCCAAAAAGACATCCTACCTGACAGAGCTGATTGACAGATACAAGAGGTGGAAGTCGGAGCAGTCTCGGGATGAGTCCAGCTCTGACGAGTGAGTCTGAAGTGGATGACATAGAATCTTTGCTTAACCCTTTATTTTTGACAGTAATGTCTATGTCTGTGGCAAGCACATTTGTTAAAAATGTTTTGACATGTGAACAGGGAGACAGATGCTCAGGCCTCTGGAAATGAGGATCAAGACGATTGGCTGTGGGGCACAATCAGTCCTGCTCATGCTCCTAATGGAGCAGCACTGCCACAGCCTGTTGAGGCTGAAGAGAGCCCGGTACAGTTGTTATCTACCTGCTTTAACAACAAAACAAAAGGATCCAAGACTAAATACATAAATGCTCTCTTAAGGTCCAGGAGAATCCACCAGTGCCTCTGTCCCAGAGTTTGGCAGACATTTTTACTCCACTATTTTCAGAGGTAATTGTACCTTTTTATTCTAATTAAGATACTGTTCAGTCTTTATTATTGTTCATGATTTGGATGAATGCTTCTTATAGTTGAAAGAAAAAGGCGAGACAAGCAATGGTAAGCCAG
Organism: Periophthalmus magnuspinnatus; assembly: GCF_009829125.3. NCBI lineage: Eukaryota > Metazoa > Chordata > Actinopteri > Gobiiformes > Gobiidae > Periophthalmus > Periophthalmus magnuspinnatus. Next base: position 11,142,901 of record NC_047146.1, read on the forward strand.
AAGCTGCTGAGAAGCTGCGAGAGGCTTTGTTTGTGGCAGAAGAGACTCACCCTGGCATCTGTGACTCGCTGATTGTGGAGCTGGTGCAGAGGCTGCAGAGGTAACACAATCCTCTGAGCATCTATATTATTTGTACAGGTTTGAACAGCTTTTATATTTCTTTTATAGGTTTTCGGTGCTTCAGACTTCACCCACACACTAGACCTGTTATGTTGAATGGTCCTGTACCTGGTCTCATCAGAATCAACCTCTATAGCTGTGAGGAAGTTTGCAGTAAAGTGTATACCACTCATTTGCCCCTAGAAAACGCCAGCCTCTGTACAGCTTCTGAAGTATAAGCACACCACCAGGGTCCTGCTCAGGATGCTCGAGGCAGCACAAATAGTTCACTTTATCGCTGCTACACGCTGTCTTCTAGTACCTCCTTCATAACTTTTGTTTTCAGTGTGAAGACTCTTTTCTGTTAAAAAGGTATTGCTGCACCTAAAAAGCAAAACAAAAGGTTAAACCAATCACTTCTGCACAAAATCTTCCCATTTTGATTATATAATGTTTAGAACAACATCAAGTGCAGTATTGTCACCATACATTTCCCCAAGTACTTTTGTTTACATGAGTGGGGCGTAGGTGTAGCGCTCAACCAATCATGTCATAGTCTTAAAATTTGTTTTTGCAGAAAAAAAGAGTCCAGTTTGTTCATAGTTCTAATGCAAATTTCACATTTTATATTGCTTTTATTTTGTGATTATGGAAGTGTGACAGATGTTTGGTCAAAAGTGTGGTGAGTGGAGTGAAACTCAGGTATTCTGCTTGAAAGAGCTCTGTGGGGTGGAATTTGTAAATAAGCTAATCCACGTATTCCACAGACATTGTTTATAACAAAACCACTGTGTACAAAATGGCCAAATTAATAATTGTAGATAATGGATGCATTCTAAATATTTTGATAAAATATTGGCTGTATATGATATTGCCTTATCTTTGAACTTTGTGTATATCAGACTTTGATTTCACTAGTACGCAATAGGCGGGTAGCCTGTAATGCTCAAATAGTAATGGCTGCTCTGTATCAGTTTTGATTATGTTCATTTATCATGTGTTCCTGAATATGCAAACATATTAGATTTCTTATCATTTCATACTTTATGCTGTGACTATAGTCAATAATGTGGAGAATGTAAAAATAATGTGGCTGGATCAATCAAACTCCTCCCGGTTTGAACACTGGATTCTTAAATGCCAGTCGAGATGCCCTGGGCTCATGTTGGGCTTTTGCCTCATCCTGTGTATTTGAGTGTGCATGTGTGCGTGCTTTGTTGGACAAACTGTGGTAGCATCCCTTCATCCATAGGTGGGCAGTGCCATCTTCAGGTCTTCCTAGAAGCTGCATTGGTACATGGTTATACCCACTGTACTAATAGCTTTAATTGCACTTCACATATAAATGCCTTCTACTTTAACAAAAGTAGCCATACAACAGTAGCATGAGACTATTTCTAGGTAAGCGCATGCTGTCTGTGGCTCAAAGATTCCCCTGGATTCCCCCATCTCTGAGGCAGTCATGTAGTGTACTCTTTGCCTGATTGTATTTCTCTATTTGAACTTTGTGAAATGAGATGCACAGCAGACATTTCCGGATATATTCAGCAAATGATTAGACCTGCAGTTACATACAATGTAAGCAGTGCTCTGAAATGCAGATGACTAGCAGCACTGCTATTACGTTTTGATAGTTCTAACAGCTATGACCTGTGCAGTATGTGTTTTAGCATACTCCAGGACCAGAGGACCGAGTCCTGAGCTAAATCAGCCTTAGTGTTTGTGGTGAATAGCTTTAGCTTTTAATTGGTGGATCAAGTGTTAATTACTAAAATGCTTATGCAGCAACACTTTAGCACACACATGACAAATGTATGTTTTCTATTTCTTGCATTCCTGGATTGTGCACAAATGCACAAATTGAAATTCCATAGAAGCACATGGTTCATAATATAAACTAAATTAACATATGGGGAATTATTGCCTCAGATTTTCTATATTGTGAATGTAGTGCAACTGAAACAATGTGTTAAAATAAGGTACGAGACAATTATTGTTAAATGCTTCATTATGTTTAAGTTCAGACTGATTTTTCTGTGGAAAGCTACATGATTTAGTTTCTTATAGACGTATGTAATATGTGCCATGCACTGCCATTCGATAGACGTATTCAAAGTTCATCATGCACCTTTTGAATAGTTTGTTGTTTCGCACTTTTTAAAAATAGGCTCTTAACAAGACTATGTGATGTAGCAATTACAACAATTGTTTCTCTGCTTTTGTGTTAAGACAAACTAGTTTAAATCATTTAGAGCACGATATTCAAAAGTCTATTTTTGTAACCCTCCACAACAGTGTTATGCAATAGAAAGGCTCCATTTATGTAACAGTAAATTCTTGACTGTGCTGACTTAAAGGTTGACCTTGTGTGACATTGCTTACACTTCAGTCCTATAATATAATATTTGCTAATTTTGGACTGTGTTGTTGGACTGAAAGTTGTTAACTGACTGAGCAAAAATAAAATTCATTTTTATTAAATCTTTGTTTGTACTGTTAGACAAGAAACACAAACACAAATTGTATCAGTAAATACCTCACAGCAAGTTTTATTTATACATCCAAAAACAAAAGATCAGATTTCTCACACTATATACAGATAATTACATACAGTGTTTATACACATATTACATAATTTGTACACAAGAAAAATATACATAAAAATGTAAACCTTTGTATACAAAAAATACCTTAGACAAATTAAAACAAGGACCAATAACAAAAGGTGACTAGATTAGCTCATCCTATCTTTAAAAACAGTAATACAGTACATTCAATGAGTATAGGAATTTGTCAGCCAGCTCTGAATTCAAGCAGTTACATGTGCCTACGAGCCCTGTAACATTTGTTCTGTGTTCCAGAGTGAAATGGGTGAAACAACTAATCTCATGCTATGTAGATACAGCAGTTTACCTTAATGCAACAGGTTATCTAACATTTGAAAGAACTGAAGCCTGTTTGTCTCACTGATCATGTGACATCTCTCTCAGGGGGGGAGGGGACTGGGGGCAGATATGGGGGTCTTCTCACAGGCGGATAAGGGGTCTGGTGCAGGCTCAGAGCAGCTGTAGAGTTAAATGAGCGCTCAGCAAAAAAGGCAAAACAGACCTGCCACATTTTAGCATCCTTCGGTTTTGTGCAAATTAACATAAAACACAACAAATATAAAAATCTACTCTTCTCATTGACAAGTAACGTTGATGGATACATCCCTATGCTTTATACCACCAGAGACCATAATTAAATATCAATATTGACAAAGTGTTGCTGCCCCATGCAATCTTACACTGCTTCCTCTAGTTTAATAGCTATCAAAAGTCTCCCTCTCCACTGGAATATTTGAAAACAAAAAGACAGAAAATGACACTAAACACTGACCCCTCCAAACCTGACAAAAACGTACAAACTTTTTGATAGCCATTAAAAACAACTGGAGACTGAACTCTACAACACACAGCTTCCACTGAATACATTGCAAAGAACTATGTCAATTGCTACTCAATGATCACCCACAAACCCCAAGATAGATCTCTACTCTAAATATCAAAGTCTACAATGTCGGTGCGTAATATATCAATCAAAAACATGGTTGTGCTGTTGCAATTAACAGGGGAAATTTGATTTATTCTAATCAGACATCCCGCAATTGCATTTTCTCAAAAGCGTTGTGTAACTTCTATTCCTCCGCACAATTGTAACTTCTGTTCCTCCGCACAATTTTACCATTATCATAATCTACTGAGAAAATGAGTGCAAAATTTCAAAGTAATGTGTCAATTAAAAGCATTTACTCAGGCCTTTACCGGGGGCACCAACCATGACACCATCAAAGTGATTCTACACAGTTTTGTTATGAATACTACATGCAAGACCATTGCTTTATGTGGACCAGAGTACCTTTGGAGTAGACACTTAAAGCCCCTGGTTTACACCATCACCACCATAAAACCACTGACTGACTGCTTATCCTTATTCACCAAGTATGTGAGCTAACCTGATTGCTGGTCTCCTTCTGAGTGAAACTGCTGTCAAAAACAACAGTTAAACAGCTAAAATATATTCCTGATAAAATTTACCAAGTGAAGCTACAAGTAACGAGACCAAGAAAATACTTTTCATGATGAGTCATGATAATGTGTTTATTGCTTTGAACTTGATTTACCTTCAAGTGTCTACTAGGCCACTCAGAGTCCCACAACCAATGGTGAGGTCAGAATATATGACGTCTGAGCAAACTATTAAATGAGTCCATACACTGTATACACAATATAAAAACAGCTGTTTAAAAGTAGTTTGGTAAATTCATATTTGTGAAATGACTCAATAAGATTCTACATTATGACAAAACATGACTCACAACTATAGCTTCATACATAATGGTCACTGACATCAAAAGCAGTTCTTCTACTGTTCTAAACAGGGTGACAAATGCTGAGCATACATAGGTAGAAAAATAAAAATGTAATGGCCATCTGAGCAAGGCAGGGTGTAATTTAGATGAATCAAAGCCAGGAGTCACCTGGTAAACGCAAATTAAAAAAAACTACTGATTGAGGCATCTAAGTTTCTGAAATCTGAGATAATCTCTGCTAAGGTCCTTCTGCAGGGTTTCACCAGAATGTCTTTTTTCTGTAACTCCTGGTAACCACAAGGCATCAGACAAGTGGACTCACAGTGACCGGCAATCGTGCATGGCTGTCAAGTACACTAAGGAAACCAGAAATTATTGAAGGTAATCTGAGGTTGTGCAAATTCATTATCAAATAGTGCACCATTTTAATATTGCACACAGCAGATAGAAAAGCTGGTCAAATCTAAGCCAAAGAGGATTGTCAGTGACTGGAGTCCACAGCAATCTCACAGCCGCTGCAGGCCACTTCATTTACTTTGAGTGAATGGCGGTGTGGTGCTGTTGGCACTAGCAGCGGTGGCACTCACTATTGAGAACCCAGCAGGAGGCGCTGTGGAGCTGTGGCTAGGCTGCACATCTTTTGGGATGCCACTGTGGGAGGCCAATTGATGGCCAAAGGCCGCACTGAACTGAGGGAGCTGCTGCTTAGGCTGGGTCGAACTGTCATGTGAAGAAGAGGAGGGGGCTGGAGGGTTGGCCAAACCAGTTAGACCAGTCTGAGGCATTGCTGAGAGTGCCGCCATTGGCTGCAGTGTGGCAGAGTGAGTAGTAGCTGGGGGAGTGGACAGAGATGTGGATATAAGATGACTGTCAGAACCAATAAGATTACCAAACTGTGAGGGATCAGTGAGAGGGAGTGTGATATTATTCCATGAAGAGCGAGGGGCTCCTGATGCACTGCTCAGAGGCACCTCCAGGAGCAGAGGGGTGTCTGTGGGGAAGCTAGGGGCATGAGGTGAAGATATATGATCACTGTACGGAGATGGCACAGGGTCACTGCTGTAGTGGTTGCGCTGGGAAGACTGTGTGGGAGCATCTGACTTTGTCAGGACAGTGGATGTATGCGTTTGTGTAAACGTCCGCTCTGTTAATGACTGGGTCACCGTAGGAGTTGGATGAGTTAAATTTGAACATGATGCTGGAGGCTGGTTTGAGGGTTCTGATGGAGGTGAGGGAGGAAAGTGACTTCCAGTGGACTGCAGTAGATTGTCCGCTAGTTCGAGGCTGGTGAAGTTTTCTGTTGGGATGCGACTGTTGAGCAGGTCCCCCATGCTCCCTGTCTGCACAGGCCCAGGAAATACAGTCATGGCTCTGTGGTCCACTCCTTCAGAGGGTGTTAAATCCCCTATGGAGGTCAGGCACACCAAGGAATCTGGGTAAGATCCCATTGCCTGCAGTGCTCGCACCAGCTCCTCTGCCTCCTCCGTAGTGGGCAATAGTTCTCCATTTTTACCTATGCAAAATACACATCTTTGTGATTAAACTCCACATTGACTCAAACGGAGGCAAATTAGTTGCTCTGCGTATACACTGCAGCTTTAACACTGAGCAACAAAAAAATATGAGCAAAAAAAAAAGTGTTTTAATTTTTAATAGTGCTGATGGCATACAGACCTTCAAATAAGTCAAAGTCCTGCAGATCATCAGGGAGTCTGGGTAAAACGTCAGAAAAATCTTCCTGGTTCAGCTCAAGGTCATTTGGAATGTCTGCCATGTCATTTGTGATGTCATCAGGAAGTTCATCTGTACTCAGCTCTGGTGTTGAAGGGCTCCTGCCATAGAGGTCATATTGGTTAGCAACACACTGAAAGCCCTGGCCGTAATGAAGCTATTCAAATGTATGCCACAGGAGCTGAATGATGTTAAGACTGTAACTAGATCAATACAATTACTGAAGTATGTGTGCACCTGATGCAGGCCTGTGAAGGCATTGCTAAACTTGTTGAAGGCATTCCTAGGTTCCCCTGTGGCAAAGCCGGTGGGATGGGTTTCTGAGGCCTTTGAGGCACTCTCCTCCTCTTCTTTTTGTGTTTTTTGGTAAGAGCTGGTGGCTTTGTCTTTTTACGTGGCTTGCGCTGTTGCTGGTGTTGCACTCTTCTGTGTCCATCTCCACGCAAAAAATTATCCTTTTAAGAATCAAGATGAAAGTTAAGACGCAAAAAAGGAGAAATAAATTTTGTAGGTAGAAAGAAGAAGACTAACCATTTTTTTGGCATGTTCTTCACAGAGAGGTGTCTGATGAGTGATATCAAACACAGGAATAGAGCACTGCTGACCATCTGCAAATTTGGCTGTGCAACTAGAAAAAAGTTGCTGGGAGCGGTTCAACAGAATGTCTACAACATGCAATGAAGGAAAAAAACACTATTTTTATTTTAACTTTTAACATGTAATAAAATGTACTTTCCATGAAATGCCCATAAAATATATAATTTATAACTTAAATTCTAACAGTAGATTAAAGGATACGCTGAAAACAGTGTCGGGTAAAAGGCAGAGCTTTGTTGTTGCAGGCCTGACCCTTTGTGCTGCCAGTGCAGATTCCTGCGTTTGTATTCTGCTGCTTTCCTTGAGCCACACTGTACAAACAGAGAGGTTCATATGCTTGATAAAGCAGGGACAGTTAGGTCCGTAAGTGTTTGGACAGTGACCCGCATTTTGTCATTTCTTCTGTGTATCAAAACATATTCAACATACACTAATGTGCGCCTGGAGTAGAGACTCTCAGATTTAATTTCAAGGTTTTCAAGTCGAAATTAGAAGGAGCATTCAGAAATTTGTTTAAGGGGAAGGTATACTTTATTGTCGCAATGTAGAAATTTGTCCTCTCTATTTGACTCATCCTTCAATGCCGCTGGTACATTTGGGAAACGGATAAAAACACAAAAATTGGGTCATTGTCCAAATAGGTTTACTGGATTAACAATGCATTTGAAGCAAATTATTTGCAAAGTGCCTGTCACACCAACCAGTGTACTTCGGTGCATAACAGACCAACAGGAGTGCAGACTCATGTGGGCTCATGCAAAAACAAGTACTCATTCCCTCTGCTTAATGAAAAAAACGCTTGAGAAACTGCAGAGAAAAAGACTCCTTGCGGATTCTTTCCGTAACTCTGTGCCCGTAGAGGGTGGTGCGACTACACACATTTTTTTAAATTACTAGTACTTTGGATTTCATGCAGGACCTAAAATGTACCTAGCCCATGTTAAGTGTGAATTTGACATTATGGACCCCACTATATATCCAGATAATTTCATTTTGCTTTAAATATGAACAAAAAATATGAGTACCTTAAAGAGTTTTCCGAAACACCATGCAGCTCCCGGATTAGTTGCCCAGCACAGTCAGGGTTCTTACTGGCTGCATGAAGCAGGGCTTTGCGAAAGGCATAACGATATCTTTTCTGACGGATACTGGCCCTTTCCTGCCTGCACATGTGCTTGTATTTCTCCTGAAGGTATGAGCAAAGCCTCAGTAGCCGTGATCGTCGAGGCAGTCCACTCTCATCCTCCATTCTGTCAATGGAATAAACAACAATTAAAAATGTCCTCAGGGCACAAAATAACACAGACAACATATGTCACAAACCCATTTAATGGTCCCCATGAGCTGTGAAGAGAATGCAGTCTCTCCCCTGCATCATCTTCATCATGTTCATAATTATCATCACTGTCCTCAGACCAGTCCAGTCCTAAAGAATATTACACATATAAATATAGCTTTGTAATTTGTTGGATGCTTTCACATTAATATGCATTTATATTAAATATGTATTCTTAGAAAACACAAAATAATAAGTCACCTAAATGAGGAAAGAGGTCTCCATATTCATGTTGTCTTTTAGCACAGAGTTGTACAAGATTTTGCAGCCTGGCCAAGCAGGTGGCAGAAGGTGAGAAGGCAGCAGGGTGCATGACTACCACATGCCGCTGACAGTTACTACTGCTGTCTTTGCAGGTAACAGGCAAGTTTGTTGAGGTGAAAGGCATTTTTCTAAGTGATGAAGCTTGAACAGGACTGGGTGCTGCGCTTGTGGGCATCCCTGGAGGCAGAAAGTTGACTGTCTGAGGTGGAGGTGGATTGCATACTAACCCCTGCTGCTGCTGCCCTGGAAAGCTGAAGGAAGTCACACTGGAGTGTTGAACTGGCTGAAGACCTGACTGGTGCCGTGAGAGGTGAGTGCTGAGGGGTGAAGAGGGGTGAACACGGGGGACAGGGGATGGAGTAAAGTGCTCAGGAGCTGTGTGGAAGATGTCTGTGTCATGGCAAAGTTTCTGGTTGAGCACTAGTTTACTCTGTAGCTTCTTTTTGATGGCACTGTCTTTCCGATGAGTACTTATCTCCTCCCCATCTGTGTCATCTTCATAAAAGGCAAAAGGGTCCAGTAATTCCCCATCAGGAAGGGCTAATAGACGGGTACAGGGCGGAGATGGTGGAAGTTCATCTAGGCCATTGGGAGCTTTTAAAGCTAAAGAAGGTACAGTTATGTTAAGAGCCACTGATTCCAAATGAGCTCTAGAACGCATCTCCTCCAATGTGTCATTTTTCTTTTTGCGTTCCTTCTTCGGAATAAAACCAAGGACCTGGAGATGGCTGTTACAGTACCTAGAAAAGAAGGAAAACACTGTTATTTTATCTCTACAACTGTATGTGCCAAAAACTGCTGTTTTGTCATGGACTAAAACATACCTGCGGTCCTCTGACTTGGGAATTGGATTTGTACATCTTTGACTGTTGTACTTGGCCACATATTCACATTGCTTAAAGGGCGCTGTTTTATCCTCTAAAACATGTCGAATACAGAAGGCATAACCATTCAGTCTGCGCTGCTTGCAGAGCTTTGGGCTGTATGAGCACAGCGGCTTATTGTCAACCTCTGAGAAGTGTATGTGTTTGCCTTCATACATCACGTGACTCTTGTCCTTGACAACATGAGCTGATGGTATAAAATTGAGGAAGACAAGAAATGTAATTAGTAAAAGTTCATAACAAAGTGATAACTAGCATGTGGCAAATGTATCTGCCAATAATGTGTAAATGCACAATAGTATAATAGAAGTAAATAATAACTTTTATACCAATTAAAGCATGATTGGCGTTTCTGTATGTGCCATTATTAATCTAACATCTGGTTGCAATTTGTTAGCAAATAAAAAAATAAATGAATGTTAGCAAGTAGCTGTATTTATCAGATGCTGTTGCACCATCTGTAGTAGTACATTCTTCAAGGAATAAAAGTTAATAATGTGAGAATATGTTTGTCATCATTAAAAATTACATTGAATAACTTGTTCATACTGACAACACAGAAAACGCTTTATTAATGAGTGGCAAGTGGCTAGTATGTTATGTTTCTTAATAAAGTTTAATTAAATATCATAACAATAGCTATAAACCTGTCAGTATAGTCTCACACTATGACTACTAACACCCCAGGTTTTGTCAAATGTATTAATACAATAAAAGGCACAGAGCACTATAATAGCCTAGAGAGAAGCTACCTAGCGCTTAGCATTGAATAAACCAACAGGTTTAACTTTGTACAACATCAATGTAGCGTACAAAAAGTTATACTTAAACGCTGTGTATTCGTATCAACATAACGCCACATCTGTATTTGTTTAAGTAAAAGGTTCCTTTAAAATTAAGTAATAGATATAATTAGACCACTAACATGCTAAGCTAGCGAAAGCTAAAAACACACATCAGTGGGCGGTAGCTAACCAGGAAACGGAAACATCGGAGATAAGCAACGCTGTAAATTATCATTTTTTTATTTTATTTGATGATAGAAAACTTCAAGCGTTGTAATAAAAACATTCTGAAAGCATACAATACAGGAGATATTAGTCACTAAAATCTGTATCGTTTATTGCCAAGTAGATCCAAACAAAGGGTCAAACCAGGCCCACGGCCTGTACCACAAGGCCTCCCGAAATTTGATAGGAATTATAGCCACTGTTGTTACATAATGTGACATTGGATGGCATCGAGAGTGAGTTGTGCGGTTACTGAGTCCCTATTGACTAACTGCGTGTTGCATTTATTCCCCCAAATTAGTGCTAGGCAATAAAACAGTATCATGTTTAGAGGCCCTTTAGCTACAAGAGACGGCGGGCTGGCCTAGAACGCTTATCCGACATTTGAGAGCGCAAAGCGCAGCTCCCTTAAATCGAGGCCGAGGCTTAATCGCTTATTGCTTACCTTGAATTGATATGGGCTGTGCACGGTATTCGCTCCACACAGACGGCCGAAGTGTCTATTACGATCAGCTAGGCTATATGTGCATCGATATCGGAGATTAGATGATAATAGCAATCTTCACCAGGCTCCGCAAATTTAAAAATATGGATGCATTTGAATATAGGCTATCCAGAGCAAATTATAAGCAGTAGGAAGACTGCTGGGGATTTTAGTGGGATCCACAGCAGACTCCACACAGCACCACTACAGGCACTGCGGGGACATGACAACAGCCCGCTGAACAACAACAACCTCTCCTACCATATTGGAAATTGAACTTTGTTAAGAGCCGTTTTGTTGTAGAAATTGTAGTTTTATTGTCTGGAACATAAACTGCATTTTGTGCAGAGGTAAGATTGCTTTCCGTTCTTTAACTTTTCTGGATATTACAGGGAAAATACAACACAGAAAGGTCCAGTGAAGTGGCACAGTGTAAAATCAACCTGGACCACGGCTCTTCTTCACATGAGTTACCACCAACACTGCCACTCTGGTGATGGGTGAGGTGCGCTGCGAAGAAAACCGACAGAAAGTCATAATAATAAGTAGTAAGTAGTAATCATTTTAAAATGTGAATAATACATCCAACATTATTACTGTCATCTTCCAAGAACTATTAAGAAAACTGAAAACATTACAGTAATAATAATAATAATAATAATAATAATAATAATAATAATAATAATAATAATACACAATTTGTGGTTTGTTCATTCATTGTAATTATACTTATTTTACATAAGCTATCATAGATGAAATAGGCACAGGTAATAGAAAATTTAAGAAAACTTTTATATCCTCAAGATTGAGATGTACAGTTTTGTAACTAAAGAATTTTACTACAGATATCAATTTCCTAAAATTGCTAAACTTCAATTATTCACTTCAGATATTGTTTATGTTTTTATGTGTATTTGGTTGGGGCAGTGCATGTTAAGGAACATTATGTAATAAATGCTGTAAATGTGGATTGTAGCCATTAATTATGTAAGAACATAGTCTGCATCCCCATCAAAGCAGTGTCATTTTATTGTGGGTAATTCACAAATGTAATTCCATTAATAAATTTGCACAATTTTTACTACACAGAGACCAAACTTACTCACGTCAGCATAATATCATGTTATTAAATGTTAAATAATTTTCAAGACAGTAATAATTTCAGCAAACTTGAATTGGTAGGGCCATGTAATGTAATGCAAAGCATATTGCATACATACATTATTGCAAATGTGTTTATGACAAAGACTGTCATACAGTAGGCCCTATATCTGCTGAAAATGACAAGGGATACAGAAAAAAGCCAGGGAATGGTTGAAAATAACAGGAAATGGTTGTATCTGTAAACAGACCCTCAGGAGGAGGAAGGAAACACATCTGGATATACATAAGTCTGGTAGAGCTCTCTGTGAAAAAAGGAAATCCTTAACATGAAACACTAAAGTCTGGTTTATAGCTGCTGAGGGGTTTAATTTCCATTGTCTGCACCCTTTATATAATAGACACAAAAAGGTTTGCAGTTGAGCTTTTTATAAGATAATGTAACTAACTAGTATGAATGAAATTTGACTCCTATACACAATATAACTATATATCAAACTGTACACATCTGAAATAACATACATTTATAATATAAAATAAAACAAATTTACATTATTCTCTGAAAACAAAAACAGAGTTAATACTATAACACTAGCCTTTCAATCCTCGAAGAGAGCCTCATAATTTGGAATCACTATCTTTGGACGGTGACATTTTTATATAGATAAATGATCAATTATCCATCCACTCTTGACCAGTCAGAGAGTAGAAGAAGCTATAGGCTCCTTTGGGAGACTCTCCTGAAAGGCCTCAGGCATTGACTCCATCTCTGTAGCAGAAATAGATTGGCTCAACTCTTGCAGCGGACTCTTGATTATATTGAGGCACGCAGGTTTCAGAATACGGCGAATCTTTTTTCCTAAAAGCACGTATAGAACAGGGTTGATGCAGCTGTTAAAAAATCCTAAGCTTGTTGCAAGAGGAAAGCCAGTCATTAGAACATTGTGAAGGTATACTGATGAATGTATTGATAATTCCATTAAACTAAAAATATGGAATGGTGCCCAGCAAAGAAAGAAAGCTAATATAATTGCAGATACTGTTTTGGTGAAGCTTGATATTCGCACTGAGTGTTCAGAATGGTGCACTTTAACTAGGAGTAGTATGGCTGTTATGCAGATTGCTGTGAACGGTAAGAGGAAGCCTACTGTTGTTCGTATGGCAACTATTACTATGTGCCTAACAGCTGCCAAGTGACTGTCGTGTGCATGAAAGTTATTAAAGCACACCACTTTGTCATGTACGCGTATAGTGTCCCGAAAAATCCATGCTGGAGAACTGAGGGCGGCCGACACAACCCAAACACATCCACATACAAGCCAAGCTCTCCGCACAGTGCGATGCTTGTAAGACCAATTCAGGTGTACAAGAGAAATATATCTATCTATACTCAGGAGGGTTAGAAAAAGCACACTGGCATACATGTTCATAACTATCACAAATGATTTGAATTTACACATGACCACTCCAAAGTTCCAGTTGAACCCCCTAAGGATGTAGTCAATGTACAGAGGTAGAAAAAGTACAAACACAAAGTCAGCGAGGGCTAGATTAAGCAGCCATATACTGTTGACAGTTTTCTTGCTTTTGCAGGATGTCACCCAGATGACAGTTCCATTTCCAATCAGGCCCAGCACAAATGAAATTATGTAGATTATCACAGAGATAATGTGCATGGTCTCTTTCTGCCGGTGGCCAGTTTTCACATCGTCCATGTCGCCATACTCAACATAGTAGTCGTAAGTGTAGTTCTCATAGTCTTCACTGGGTTCCATTATTGAAGTTTACTGCAAATCAACAAACACATTTACGTCAAAGTGTTGTAATAGTAATAACTGTCATTTTTTAAATAGTTGTTGCACTAAGCAGCAGTAGTACCCAAAGTAAAAGTACTGCACATCTAATTCAAGGTGAACTTTGTAACTTTTCTCCATGGAGATTTCTGGAATGTTGCCTCCATGGATAAAGCACGCAGGATGCCACTTGTTGCTGTTCAGAGCCAAGGTATTTTTTGGAAATAAAATCACCTGTTATTGAATACAGGTGAATTCAATGCCATACTGTAATCAAGTTTGGAGGCAAGGCGGTGACATACCCCCAACCAAGTAAAATAACATAGGGGACCTTTAAGTTTAAATTAACAGCAGTAGTTAACAACAGTATTGTACATTTTTCTTAACAATGATTATGAAGATTTCTTTCCATCTTAAAGGTTATGCTTGCTAATTTAAATGAATAGAAACAATACTGTGGGACTTATAAGCATTTTAACATAGATATACATGCACAATAACAAAAAGAAAAAGTGAAAAATAAGTAGCTGAGGTATGAAATAACTAAATAACTACTCATGTCAGCGAGGGTTTTGCACATCTCACCTCTGAGGTTTCTCTTAAACCACCCGCTGGTATATGTGGTTGGTGAGTGTGATCATTCAGTCTCTGTGGCCAAGTTAGGAAAGGGTGTGGTGGATTTAACCCCTGGAACATAGCGTCAGCAGTGATTAGGACGATTGGATGCACTGAGACCACCCTGTTATGATTCATAGCATTATTTCTGTGCGTACATGGAAAGGGTGACAGATGTTGCTGTGTTACAAAACCAGAAATTGTTAAGTCAACAGTTGCCATGAAGGCCATTAGAGTGAAACATTGTTTTTAGGAAGTGAAAATAACATTCCATTCATTTTTATTACATTTATATCCAGACATAATTTACAAGACACACAAATATTTTAAACTAAACAATGCAATTATGGTTTGTACAAAGTATGATGAGTTTACGTTTGGGTTTTTTATGCTGCCTTCATATGCTATGAAGATGATCCTTTCCACTTGTGAAGTGGTAATTACGAGTGCGTTTTGTTCAAGGCAAGGCAAGTTTATTTGTATAGCACATTTCGTACACAAAGTAATTCAAAGTGCTTTACAAAATAAGAAAGACATTAAAATCACACAAATCAAAACATAAATAATCACAAATAATCATCATAAAATTAACATTAAAACAGAATTGTGTTTGTTCAAGTGAGACAGTAGCCTACAGATCACTCAGGAAAAAATGTAAAACAATAGCTGTTTTTTATGTAATTAACTGAGAATAGACATACATTAAACTGCTAAATGTAACACAATTAAACAGGCAAAATTAACAACCAACTAACTAGAGTAAAACAATGCACATTTAATTCAATCACTGCTGTCCACCATAGTGAGAGGTCAAAGGTTATTAGTCCCTACCAGTTCCCCAGTAGATAACACGACAAGAAGGGACGTTCATGTAGCCTGCAAATTCCCACTCGTATATACAATAATCCCCATAGCACATGAAGGCAGCATTGGTTGATAACATAAGAGTTTTAACAGTTATAATCAGTTTGCAGCTTTGGAAGTAGGTCGATATTATTAGAGGGAGACAGAGGCCACTTCATGGATAAATCACATCACTATGGATACCTTAACATCAATGAGATTAACTAACTTCACACCACACATGAAATCTTTGCCTTACATTTGGACGTAGGTTAACTCTCAAATTGCACAAACACAAAGTCATCTATATAGTTGAAAAAAGTCTTACCCCAAGAGCAGTTTTTCTTTAATTGCTTGGATAAAAGGCAGACTGCTGACACATGAAAAGACCACACTATAGCTCCGTTAGATTAGCGTAAGAGTTTTCGTGACTTCTCCTCTCGATTGCACAAGTATTGATGTGGCATGTATAATCTTTCCGTGAGTCCATCCAAACTAACTTTGTTACGGGGTGCGCAGATTAACAGTAGGCGCGCCTGTCTGCCGCGTCACACATGGACCACAGAATGAAGAAATGTTATTGGTCAGCCGTCTGGAAAGAAGAATGCTTTCATTGAGAGGACAGAGCAGCGGCTGCTTTTCATAACACCACCAGGGTAAACTCGGCGCACGCACGAGAGAAAAAAAAACTCTGGAAACTGTAGAGATCTTGTAAAAACGCTGCAAAAAGCGTTTAAACCGATAAATAATGTTCACGTCCAATGCATTAACCGTCTACTTACGGAAAAGCCTTGCAGCACAGGCAGACATAGACTTAAAGTAGGCACACAGCACTTAGGTAGCCTTTCTTTAACCCATTAATGTTCACTTGTTTAACCTAGAGATGGAAGTACAAAATGCATGTGCCATTTGTAAGAGACCCTATTATGGCATGATCAAGTAGGCCTACTATTTTTAAAGGAAATAGTCACAAAGTATATTAAAAAGTGACTGAGTGATTTGAGAGTCAGTGAATTCATTGATTTATGTGAGATTACTACTACTACTACTACTACTACTACTACTACTACTACTACTGCTGCTGCTGCTGCTGCTACTACTACTACTACGACCTGTCCTTATAGCGGCTTAATTTAGCCTAGTTTATCTTTTCAATAGTTGAGGGTGATGAAGAATGTGTTGGGTTATTGTGGTCCACCATTCAGTATGCTATTGTGCAATCTGCCAGTCTTCTCCTCCTCAAGTCTGTATATAAGCCTATATTAGACCAGTCTCTAACAATGAGGAAGCCATGTTTTTTGTTTTTTTTCAGTTTGAGAGACCGTTACCCACATATCAAGAATGTTCCATTAAATGGGTAGATGTCTTTGTCTATTACTACCTATTATAAATGGGTTGCTTGGATCAAGAGGTTTGCTTCATAATTCACTAATATATATATTTATGTCATTTAGAGGTGGAGCTATCCAGGATGTGATTAGAAATTTTTAAAATAGCCTACATAAATCATGTGGCATTGAAACTCACTTCACAAACATGGCAAGTTACAGGAAATTCTTTAGTTGAGTCAAGCCCAAAGATTCTTGTAGAGTTTAACATCTGCCCTGTGAAATTCAATGTAAACCTGTGAATCCAAGACCCTACTGAATGTGTGGATTTTTCTTTCTTTTTTTTCTTAATCAGTGTTTCACTTGAAGGCCATGGGAGTGGCCCGTACGATAGCACAGTACTGATGTGTTATTTATGAACAAGATAATAAATATTTTGCATTTTTGTACAGACCTATGTTTGAATTCATAAAACGATTATTGGATGCCTGAAGAATTTGTACTGGTTGAAAATAACTTTTTATGGGATATAATTTGACTTGGAAATGTAATTAAAATTTTAAACAATAGAATAATAAATAAATAAAATTAAACAGTGACCGCCCACCCCACAATCCCCCCCCCCCCAAAAAAAAAACAAAAACAACAACAAATGTATATATATATATGTATATATGTATATGACCACAAGATTTATCATTTTATTTTAAATATGTTTCTGAAGCTTTATAAACCACAAATTTATTAGAACATTTCGCAGAACGTTACATTTTAAACAACCTTTTTGGACTTAAAAACAACCGTCTTATGGATACTAGCTACCACATAGCTGGTTAGCCTTCACAATGTCTTTAAACTCTAAATATTTGAATGGAGAATGTACTTCCTGAAGCTGAAAAGGCTGTCACGGTTGAGCTCCACCCAGCTTTCACTGCCACCGGTACACGCCCACTGCTTTCAGCAATGCTGCATAGTCATTTTGGTACAAACGCAAAAAAAACAAAACAAAAACAAATAACATAAAATACAAACAATAAATAAATAAATAAATAAATAAATAAATAAATAAATAAATAAATACCACGAGCGTTATCTGCAGCTCTCCACGGGGGGGGGGGCGCGGACCCTTTGTTGTGATGACGTTAACGATGACGTCAGCTCCCATTGGGCACTGCAGGTTTCTAAGGCGGAAGTAACTGGACTTGTTTTCCTTTTCATTTAATTCAAGTCATTTTAGATAAATAGTGGGATATAAAATATGCTAATTATAACATAATGATCCACGGGTGTCATAGATGATGCTACAGAGCAGAGATAATAGGTCTTCTTTAAGGCTGTTCTGCCCTTGATATGCATAAAGAGCAATAATGTAGGGTTTAATATCTTTCCTTATAACCTTCTTAGGCACTGCTCGGCCAGTGGGATGTCATTTAAATGCATTAACCATCAGTGCACTCTGCCTTACCCTTTACCGGATTGGGTCAATTGCTCTGTCTACCATGTGTCTGAGCCGTGCCTTTGAAGTCACCTGCTCTGCTTCCTGTGGCCTGCTTGGTTATGGGCTAAACGGGAAGTGGAGAGGGCAGAAGGGAGGGAGCGAAAAAACATGTTTGGTTGAGGAATCCGTCTGCTGCTGCTGTGGCCACCGCCTTCCTCTGCGCTCCCCCTCCTCCTCCTTCGCCTCCTCCTGCTCTTCTCTTCCAGCTCTCTATTGCAGCAGCAGCATCAGCACCACCAAGCCCCGGTCCGTGTCTTTCTCTGCCCGTGTGTGCGCGTCTCTGTCCCGGGTTCCATGAAGACAGTACCTCCCTACCACTATGGTCCGCCAGCTAACCATCGCCTTGACGTGTTGATATCGAGATATTTTAATTCTCAAATATGAATCATGCATTTGATATCTCTGGCCACTTTGCTCGTCAGCATCCCTTCGCGTTGGCTGTACCCATCACTAGCGTCATTCGGTATGTACTGCAACATAGTCTTGTATGTTGGTAACTTTGATCTTATCACATGTATGCTATTTCACTCTATTATTAGAATAAGATGCTGGGCTGGAGACTATCTACTTATACTCACAGTTGATAATAGGAAATAGTGTGTTCCCCAGACTGCGTATAGTGTGCGTGAGGCTGCACTGAGACACACTCAATCATCTTTGTCCAGCTCTGTAGATTATTTCTCTTTGTAATATCTTGTATGTTGAGAGAGAAGGTCATCAGTACTTATACTGATAAATCAGCCTGCACGAGATGTCTGCTTCTATTTCCTGCTGCTGTTTAGATTGCATAATGCACAGTGCATATTGTATGTCCTGCAGACTAACTATACATATTATGAGTAGGTAACAGTTTTGTTATGATCTAAAATCTATTTCCAATGTAAATAAAGCCTGGCTTTCCAAAATATATGTTTATATGTGATGTTGAAATTGTCTTGCAGTTTCTCAAGGAGTAGAGGACAAGGTTGAGAGGGATGCAGTGCTAACGCCACTGAAGCAACAGGCAACTGCAGCACCTGCTTCAGACAACACAACACACCATGCAGCAGAGCTTGTGATAACGTACCCCTCACGCTTGCTGTACTACCTGAACGACGACTCGGAGAGTGCCTATCATGATTTGGATACAAAAGTCAAAAACCAAGTCACAGAGGGACAGGTGAGAGCTGATAGCTGCTGTGTTTGATCTCCCTGTGTCATGCAGTGAGCTTTGATGTCTTAAGTCTATAATGTCCTCTCTCACCTATAACCTTTTCCTCAGTGTGCTATTCCACATAGCTTAGGAATGCATTGGCTTTTTGTGACTTTAAAAATAAAAGTAATCCTTGAGCTTTTGTGCTGAAGATGGCTTTTTTTTTTTTTACTCGATTTGAGTACTGCCATGTGACTTTGATTTATGTCCACATCCGCTGTTTGTGCAGAGTAGTACATTATAGATGCTGGAGGATTCTGCTCTCTAAAGTGCCATAGTCTAAAGATGGTTCACCACAACTGACTTGTATTTCTGTATCTGTGTTCTTTACAGCCAGTCCACCTGGCCCAGGCCAGCTTTCAGTTAGAAGCATTTGGTTCCAGTTTTGTCCTGGACCTTTCACTAAACAAGTAAGAACTACACCTCCTCTTATTTAACTACTTTAAGTGAAACAAACAACTAATCCTAGGTTTTAATCCTAATCCTAGGTTATTAGCCACTGTTAAAACTCCTGTCCTTTGAGTTTTGAGCATTGCATGTTCAAACATTAAGGGTATAATTTATCTGCTGAGTACACAATGTCCTTAAAAGTCAAAACCATGTAGCTCTTAGTGGTCACACAATGAACAAAGACAAAGTGCATTTAGAATGATCAGGGAACCATCGTTTCTGTGTTCATTCAAGTTAGCTTTAATTGCTTTGAACTGAGCAGAGTGAGATCACTGCCCTATCCAGAGACACAGGGCTTGCACTCTCACTCATATTGATTTGCTCCCTCCTCATAGCCACTCTACATGAGGGAAGGCACATGCACAAGGACATCAGAATGAGTTTCAACCCCCTAATGTGATTTAAAACTCAGTGCTACTCTGAAACATAGTAACTGAATCCTGTTAACATGGCTGAGTGTCTACTGTCTTGGAAACTTTGTGGTGGTAAGATGCCGATACAGTTCATAGTCTGTAGATGGTAAGCGTTTTCTGTCGGAGCAGAAAGCTGGTTTAATACTCACATACTGTTGTTTCCCTTGGTAAGCAGCGTGGTCCACCCCAGTCACTAATGAAGCTGCAGTAGAATGAGCAAAATACAAAATCTTGGAATTGGTTTGCTTTGGCAACCCATGTAAAATAAATTGTAATTATTCAATTAAATTGATTGAATAATTATGAGAGGCAGGACAGCTTGAACACAAATATTTCTGTCCTGTTTGTCATTGGTGTTTTCAGCTTTGACTGGGGGTCTGGGGACACACAAATGTTGTCCTGTTTAGACATTCAGGAGTGGCCCGCTGCAGAATAAACAGCACCTCTATGCTTGGACAATACACTGTGACCTTGACTCCAGCTGCTGCTTTTGTAGCTTATCTGTGAGATACATGAGCTAACTTCTGTATGGGCTTTTTGTGTGAGAATTCAGGGCTTGAATTCTGCTTAGTGGTAAATTTAGACAGGTTTGCAACCCACCAATAGATGCTCCTATGTTTGTTTAGCATAACTGGGGACCAACCAATGAGTATTCATAATCCTTTTAGATATGTTGCTGTGATTTGAGTGGCTTTGATCATGGCACTGCAGCCCTGCCAAGGATAAAAAAGAAATACATTTAAACATGTGTAAACACATCAGCATACGATGAAATAAAACAAAATTTTAGGTCAACTTGATCCTCAATTTCTCATTCATCTACAGTATGAGATGAATGACATTACACGAACACTAACACATATAAGCTCCTAGAGTGTCAGACCGTGGATAGATAATGCACTAATAATATTTGGGTTGCTTTAATGTAGTAAAGTATTAAATTGTGCCTTCCGTTCATCTCTACATCTTTATAGGTAACTGTAGAAAAAACACGGCCAAGCTTGAACACTTAACCTTGTGTAGCGCAGACCCCTACACACCCACACACACTTGTACAAAGACTGATAAACTCCGATAGGCCACTCGGCTCTCCCTGCCTCATGCAGCTAAAAATAGCCCTCACTTGGAGACCTCTCATGCTATGGCCAGCCACTCATAATGCTACACATTTCCTCCTCACATGCTGCTGAGCATCACTCGAAATGTCACGACACATCCAGCATCATTTTAGACTTTGAGCTCTGAAAATACATATATTTTTAATTTAATTTAATATATTATTATATTTGTCCAAATTGTGGCTGAATGTTTAGTGAGGAACCCACTGATTTACTTCTGCTTATGCTGCAAATCACTGAACTGTGTTCTTATGATTCTAGTACAGAGTAATCCAGCCACAGTGGTAATTAGGTTAGGTCTGTTTAACACCCAGCGCATCTTGATGGTTTAAAATGATTGTAACTTATCTCCATGTGTTTGTTTACTTTCATTTCAGTGATTTGTTATCTTCAGATTATGTTGAGATTCACTTTGAAGATGGCAAATCAGTTAAAACAAAGGTAAGACTTGCTCCGATTAAATGGTGATAAATGTTTTTAATGGTGAGATATATATATATATATGCATATGCATACACATAGATAGATATAAAATTATTATTATTATTATTAGATTTTTTTTTTTTTGCTAAGTTGCCACAGGAATGAATTTTTAAAAGAAACAAGGTAAAGATGACATAGAGGGAATAAGAGCCTCTTCCTGCCGCTGCTGCTGATTCAGGCACAGGGCTGGGCTGGCATTACTGGAGCTGAATCAGCAGGGTTTTTCTCCCCTGCAGCCTCCTGCTGGAGATGTGGTCATGTGACAGCAGGAGGGAGGGATGCGAGACAGGAGGAGAGAGAGCACTCTGCAGTGTGAGTGCAGAGCAGAGGATGGCGGGAGTGGAAAAGATAGGATGTCCTCTGCTCACCCTGGGCCTGACAGCTGAGTCACAGATAGTGAGAGGGCCCACTTTGTGACACATTAACTTATAGTGTTAACAAATCTGGGAAGAGGTGCCCCATAGACCCCCATAACACATACACTATGAATCCACTGTGGTACAAGCTGTTGGAAATCCTTGGGAGTTGAAAATGCCTGATGGCAGAGTAAAATGTGATCTGTATGCATTGTATTGTGCTGTCTTGATGCTGCATCAGCATTGTTCCTCTCCTCAGGGTGGTGAGCACTGCTACTACCACGGTCAGGTGAGGGGGAAAGATAGCTCCTATGTGGCCTTATCTACCTGCAATGGGCTGCAGTAAGTTCTGTGTCAGGCAAATGCACTGTATGTGGTGTGATCTGTGCTGCTGTTCCGCTCTTATTGTTTGTATCTTTGTGTCTTTATAGCGGGATGTTTGACGATGGAGTCTTCATGTATCTAATTGAGCCGTTAAACCAGACTAATTTTATAGTAAGTAATTTTGTTTTTTTCCAGTAACAAAATAGACTTGTCAGATGTTTTAATATAATAATTAAGATCCTAAAATTTGATTTAAATCCCTGATCTGAATCTTATCTGTGAACTTCCTGTGCAAATCCAAACATCACTGTCATACTGTCATATGCTCTGCTATTTCTACTCTCGGAATCTTATGGGCTATGTAGTATTGTAGTAAGTAATGTTGTATTTCTATTATTATGTATTTCTTGTATTTTTATGTATTTTTTTAAATGTATTTTTATGAAAGGGGATGTTGGGAGATTCTTTAGTTAAAACACCTTTTTAGCCTCCTGAGACTCGAGCATTGGTTATGTTCTATGTTTTTGGGGCAACGGAGAACCAATAAATGCAACAACTTTTACATGTCTGAGTTACCTCAAAACACAGTAAAGACACTATTATGTAAACCTGTCTGAGAAGGTCCAAACCTAGTCAGAACCATTTTAAACCCTGTCTCAATCTGCAAAGTCTGAATCTGTCCAGTTTAGGTAAAGGTCTAGGACCTAGAACCTAGTATGAATCAATCAAGACCCAATAAGAACCGGTCAAATCCTTTGCAAAACCAGTCCACACCAAGTCTGAAACAGTCCAGACCCAATCAGAACAGGCCGAAACCCTCAGAATCAATCCAAACCCAGTCTGAAGTACTCCAGACACAGTCTGATCCAGTCCAGATTCTGTCTAAACAAGTCCAGATCTAGTGTAAAAGCATCAAAATCTAATCAGAACTAGTTTAGACCCATTCTGAGCCAGCCCAGACCGTGTAATAATCAGTCCAGACCTAGTTGAACACAGTTCAAACATATGAATCTGTTCAAACAAAACAGAACCAGATTCATTCAAAATCTCATTCTAAATCAATCCAAACCCAACTAAGCATATAAACCTAGTCTGGCCCAGTCAAAACCGATTGAAACAAACCAGTCTAGACACAGTCTGAACCAGTTAATAAATTATTTAAATATGTTGAGTGAAGATGTTGGTGCTTTATATATTAAATATTTTGTACAAAAAATGTTCAATTTACAGAAATAAGATACAACATTGCTAAGTATAAATATCAGAATGCACAATGTCATCTCGCTACAATTTTTTACCCTGACCAATTTTTACTGCCTGACTTTTCAGGTGTGTAGGCATCCATCTTTAAATTACACTGTAAGGTGCTTTTCTCCCATGACATCACCAGATGGCACTATAAGTGTCCTTGTTCTTATAAGTGTCTACAACAGGTTTAAGTAAGTAATTTTTACATCATTTAGCTTAGACAACTAAATAAAGTCCAATCCATGTATGTGGAGGCAGGGTTTCAGGATGTTAAAAAATATTTAAGTTTTTTTGCAATGTCTTATCAAAGGTGTTCTAGTTATTTATTACTCCAGTTATTTTGGTGCACTTGTGCACAGAGATCTTAAACAACCACATCCATCCTCTGCTATCATCAGCTCCTGCATATTCCAGTTCCTTTATCGTAACAGTTACTGCTTCTGCTTTTGCAGGAAACATCTGCAAGGCCTCACACATTAAAACGGACCACCTCGCTTCGATGGAACAATGCTTCGGATGAACAGGGTAAACTTTCCATGGTTGTGCATTTTCACCTCCTCCAAGTGCCCCCACCCCTCACTGTTACCACTGCACTTTATATGCACTGACATCACCAGCTCTTGATTGAGGTCAACACCTACAGTTTGTCATTGCTATAGCTCCTTTATGCCCGTGTGTTAGGATGGCGTCCTTGGTGATTTGACCCTTAGACGATGCGCACTGTATATTTTTCAAGCTTATATTTTATGTAGTTGGTGGTATTATTGTGTGTTGTTTTACAGTGGATGAGGAACAGTTTTTCCCAGAGCTGGATGACTTGTCCTGGCTTAAGCGAAGGAAAAAGCGTGCTGTAAGACCTTTTTTTTTTGCAAAGTTTGCTTTACTCAAAAACAAATCTATCTCATAAAAGGCGGGCCCTTATAATTTTTCTTTCTTTATTTTTATATGTCATTTTATATTTTCATATGTTATATGGTAGATGTCTGATAAAAGGAAAGTGTGAAGCTCCTGGGTGTGCAAAACAGTTAAAGTAAAGTAAAAAAAAAACAACAACTAAAATTCACAAAAATGTAATAGGACTTATATAGAAATTGTGTCTAGACAAGTCCTTAAATCTCATTTTAGTGAGATATGCTTCAGGGTTACCATGGGAATTGTCAAAACCTAACAAATGCTCAATCTAACATCTACTGGACTATTCCACCAGAAACTAGCTACACCTATCTTTATATTTACCCCCAAATTTTTGTAGGGTCTGAAATCTGATATTCTTTTTTGCAAAGCTTGTTGCCACTTATTAGAGCAAATCAGACAACTGAGGCTAAAACTAAGGCAGCTTCACAAAGAGCCCAGCCATTTGTTTGTTCTCCAAAGGGTTCAGAAACTGTCGTAACGGTGCGGATAGGACCAAAGGATGCAGACCAGAGCAGTTTTAACAGTGTTTATTTACAGCGGTGAAAATGCAGTCTTTAAACAGGTCACAAGAGCAGGTACAGGAACCGGGGAGCGGGAGACGGGTCAGGCGGGTGCGGTGCAGGTAGAGGCGGGCAGGACAGGACCAGGACGGGGATAGAAGCAGGTGCGGTACCAGGGCAGGCGGATCAGACGAAGACCAGAGCGGGGAGCGGGTGACAAACCAGAGACCAGGACCGGACAGGAGACGAGACGAGCAGGAGACGAGACGAGCAGGAGACGAGACGAGCAGGAGACGAGACGAGCAGGAGACAAGACGAGCTGGAAGCGATACCGGGACTGGAACGTGGCGGCAGGAGCTGGGCGAGTAGAGGCAGGAATCTGGAGGGTGCATAAATCCAAATGAGCATTTGCCGGAAAGTACCATATAACAAAGCTTAGCAAGAAACATTCACGTTTTACACGCGGACGGTCTGGCACCGAGTGTAGACTGCCAAGCCTTCTTGTACTCAGCAGCAGGTGGTGGTGATTAGGCTGATGCACCCCAGGTGTGCACGGGAGGAGTCAGGCACTCCACCCAGCTCCAGACACACAGGTAGGGGAGGGGGAGAGAGCACGGGAGGACAGGGAAACTGACATCATGACAGTACCCCCCCCCTAAGGTCCACCTCCTGGTGGACCCCCAGGCTTGTCAGGATGAGCGCGGTGGAAGTCTCTCACCATGTCGGGGTCCAGAATGCGTGCCCTGGGCACCCAGGATCGCTCCTCCGGACCGTAACCCTCCCAATCGACGAGGTACTGGAGGCCCCTACCACGGCGACGAACGTCAATCAGGCGGCGGACGGTGAACGCCGGGTGGCCGTCAATGACTCGGGCGGGCGGTGGGGGATCGGCCGGAGGGCACAGGTCGCTGGTCCGGACTGGTTTAACCTGGGAGACGTGAAAGGTCGGATGAATCCGGAGAGACGGGGGTAACTGGAGGCGCACCGCCGATGGATTTATGATCCTCATGATCTTAAACGGTCCCAGGAATCGGGGGGACAGCTTACGGGAGTCCGTCTTCAGCGGGACCGTCTTGGCGGAGAGCCAAACCATCTGGCCAGGTTGGTATATGGGCGCCGGGACACGGTGGCGATCGGCCGTCGCCTTAGTGCGCGCTCCAGCCCGAAGAAGGGCCGCCCTGGCCTTCTTCCAGATCCGGCGACAGCGCTGGAGATGGCGCTGAACAGACGGGACGGCGAGGTCCCTCTCCTCCGTGGGAAAGAGAGGGGGTTGATATCCCAGCGATGCCTCGAAGGGGGACATACCAGTGGCGGAACTCACGAGGGAGTTGTGAGCGTACTCTATCCAGGGTAGGTGAGTACTCCAGGTCGCGGGGTTGGCGGAGGCTGTGCACCGTAGGGCCGACTCCAGGTCTTGGTTGGCCCGCTCCGTCTGCCCATTAGATTGTGGATGGAACCCGGACGTGAGGCTAACCGTGGCCCCCAAACTGTCGCAGAAAGACCGCCATACCTGAGAGGTGAATTGGGTCCCTCTGTCGGACACGATGTCCACCGGGATGCCGTGGAGTCGGAAGACATGACTGGTCAGCTGGTCGGCAGTTTCTTTGGCTGTGGGGAGCTTAGGCAGGGCAACGAAATGGGCGGCCTTGGAGAAGCGGTCCACAATGGTGAGAACCACCGTGTTCCCCTGGGAAGGGGGAAGGCCCGTCACGAAGTCCAAGGCGATGTGGGACCAAGGGCGACGAGGAACTGGGAGAGGATGCAAGAGACCAGAAGGGGGTGAGTGGGAGGCCTTGGCCCGAGCACATACCTGGCAGGCGGCGACATAAGCCCGGGTGTCTGTGTCCATCGTGGGCCACCAGAAGCGTCTCCTGAGGAGGGAGAGAGAGCGACCGGCACCAGGATGGCAGGCGAAACGGGAGGCATGGACCCACTGGAGCACCTGAGACCGGACAGAATCGGGAACAAACAGTTTATCTGGAGGGCCGTTACCTGGGTCGGGGTCGTTGGTCTGGGCCTCTCGGACGGTGTCCTCGATATCCCAATGGACCGCGGCCACCACACACGAGGAGGGGATAATTGTTTCTGCGGTGACCGGGCTATCCTCCAGGGCGAACTGGCGGGAGAGGGCATCTGGTTTGACGTTCCGAGATCCGGGGCGGTAGGTGAGGAGAAAGTTGAAGCGGCTGAAGAAGAGGGACCAACGAGCTTGACGGGGATTGAGGCGCCTGGCGGACTGGATGTACTCCAAGTTTTTATGGTCGGTCCAGACGATGAATGGTTGCTCCGCCCCTTCGAGCCAGTGGCGCCACTCCTCCAAGGCCAGCTTTACGGCAAGGAGCTCCCGATCCCCCACATCATAATTGACCTCGGCCGAGGACAATCGCCGGGAAAAGAAGGCGCAGGGACAGAGGCGGTTGTGGGGGTCGAACCTCTGCGAAAGCACGGCCCCCACTCCCGAGTCGGAGGCGTCGACCTCCACGATGAATTGCCGTGAAGGGTCGGGCTGGTGCAGGATGGGAGCGGAGGTAAATAGTCTCTTAAGCTTCTCGAAGGCTGTCTGCGCCTCAGGAGACCAGGCAAACGGCAAAGCAGGAGAGGTGAGTTTAGTTAAGGGCGAGATAACCCTACTAAAATCCCGGATGAAACGTCTATAAAAATTGGCAAAGCCGATAAATCTCTGGAGCTGTCTCCGGCTGGTAGGAACGGGCCACTCAGTGACAGCCTGGATCTTTTCAGGGTCAGCTCTTACTTGGCCCCGCCCCACAATGAAGCCCAAAAAGCTGACCTCCTCTGCGTGAAACTCGCATTTCTCAGCTTTCACGAACAGTTTATTCTCGAGGAGGCGCTGGAGAACCTGGCGAACGTGCTGATGATGCTCCTGGGGGGACCGCGAGAAAATCAAGATGTCATCCAAGTAAACAAAGACGAATCGGTTAAGGAAATCACGGAGCACATCGTTGATGAGGGCTTGGAATACGGCAGGGGCGTTGGTGAGACCGAAGGGCATAACCAAGTATTCGAAATGTCCCAGGGGTGTCTTGAAGGCCGTCTTCCATTCGTCTCCCTCCCTGATGCGCACCAGGTGGTACGCATTCCGCAAATCCAACTTTGAGAAGATGGTCGCACCGTGGAGGGGCGTAAATGCCGAGTCCAGTAAGGGAAGCGGGTATTTATTCTTTACGGTTATATTGTTCAGACCCCGGTAATCAATGCAAGGCCGCAGGGATTTGTCCTTCTTAGCCACAAAGAAGAACCCCGCTCCCACGGGTGAAGTGGACGGGCGGATGATTCCGGCAGCCAGGGACCCACGGATATAGTCCTCCATTGACTCGCGTTCAGGTTTAGACAGGTTATATAGCCTGCTAGATGGTAGTGGGGCACCCGGCAGGAGGTCAATGGCGCAGTCATATGGACGGTGGGGCGGTAAAGAGAGGGCCTTGCTCTTGCTAAAAACCTCCCCCAGGTCGTGATATTCAGCAGGCACCGAGGACAGATTGGGGGTGTCTGGGGACGGATCAGCGACAGGAACAGACCTCCCGGCCGGAGGGAGGGCGGACCGAAGGCACTTGGCGTGGCAATCGGGACTCCAGCCCGAAACTCCGCCCCTGGCCCAATCGAAAACAGGGTTGTGGGCGCGTAGCCAGGGGTAACCAAGGACCAGAGGAGAAGCGGAGGAGGACAGGACATGAAACTGACGGTTCTCTTGGTGGTTGCCGGACAGAATCACGGTGACAGGTTCTGTGATGTGAGTGATGTGCCCCAGAAAACGTCCATTGAGCCCCTGGGCATTTAAGGGGCGTTCGAGGGGCTCCAGGTAGACCCCGAGCTGCTCCGCGACTTGGGCATCAATAAAGTCCCTCTCAGCCCCGGAGTCGATAAGGGCGGAAACGCATAAGGTCTCTGTGCGAACGCACAGGGTGGCGCTGAGCCGCAGTCTATTAGAAGAGTCCAGGATGTGTTGCTCGCCCACCAGTACTCCCAGTGCTACTGGTGGGCCCCCCCTTTTGGCCGAACTGGGCAAGTGACCACATAATGTCCGCGCTCACCGCAGTAGAGGCAAGCCCCGGCCAGACGACGCCTCCGTTGACGCTCCTCGGTCGACACAAGGGTCCTGTCGAGTTGCATGGGCTCATCCGGCGGGGGCGGGGCAGCGCGTGGCTCCGGCGGGACCGGTGACCGGCGTCTCTCTCGGCGACGAGCCCGTAGGCGGTTGTCTATACGGTGAGTGAGGGAGATGAGGGTCCGCAGGTCGGGGGGTTCGTCCCGGGAAACCAATTCATCTTTCAAAGTCTCGTTCAGGCCCCGCACAAACACAGCCCGCAGCGCGCTGTCCGTCCAGTCCAGCTCCGCCGCATGTGTCCAGAATTCAATGGAATAATCCGCTACCGTCCTGGAGCCCTGGCTGAGAGTCAATAACCGGGAGGCAGCATTGTCCTGGTAGTGCGGGTGGTCAAACACCAGCTTAAACGTGGACACAAATTCATTAAAATCCAGGCTATCCACAGACGTCTTCATTAGGCGCGCCTCTGCCCACTGGAGAGCTCTGCCCCGGAGTAATCCACATATATATCGGATCTTGGTGGCCCCCGAGCTGAAACGAGAAGGGCATTGCTGGAACATGAACTCGCACTGGAACAGGAATCCGCGACAGAGGTGAGGTTGTCCAGCATACGGCTCCGGATCCGTGCCTCTCGGCTCCGGGAGGCATGGTGGCGCTCCAGCTGCAGCAGGCGGGGTGACGAGGAGCGCGGCCACCTGGTGGTTAAGCTGTGCCACCTGCTGGGACAATGTCTGATTTAGCTCCAATAGAGTTCGAATGGATTGTTCGTGCTGACCCAGCACCGCCTCGGGGTGAGAGTGCGTGAGGCGGCGCATCTGGTCCGGATCTGAGCCTGCTTGGTCCATAGTGGCCAGACCGTTCTGTCGTAACGGTGCGGATAGGACCAAAGGATGCAGACCAGAGCAGTTTTAACAGTGTTTATTTACAGCGGTGAAAATGCAGTCTTTAAACAGGTCACAAGAGCAGGTACAGGAACCGGGGAGCGGGAGACGGGTCAGGCGGGTGCGGTGCAGGTAGAGGCGGGCAGGACAGGACCAGGACGGGGATAGAAGCAGGTGCGGTACCAGGGCAGGCGGATCAGACGAAGACCAGAGCGGGGAGCGGGTGACAAACCAGAGACCAGGACCGGACAGGAGACGAGACGAGCAGGAGACGAGACGAGCAGGAGACGAGACGAGCAGGAGACGAGACGAGCAGGAGACAAGACGAGCTGGAAGCGATACCGGGACTGGAACGTGGCGGCAGGAGCTGGGCGAGTAGAGGCAGGAATCTGGAGGGTGCATAAATCCAAATGAGCATTTGCCGGAAAGTACCATATAACAAAGCTTAGCAAGAAACATTCACGTTTTACACGCGGACGGTCTGGCACCGAGTGTAGACTGCCAAGCCTTCTTGTACTCAGCAGCAGGTGGTGGTGATTAGGCTGATGCACCCCAGGTGTGCACGGGAGGAGTCAGGCACTCCACCCAGCTCCAGACACACAGGTAGGGGAGGGGGAGAGAGCACGGGAGGACAGGGAAACTGACATCATGACAGAAACAGATTCAGTTTGAATTGGATGTCATTTCAGTCAGGCGTTTTAGGAAAAAATAGGCCAGATTTTTAAATGTATGTTAATATTTTGTGTGACAGATGCCTCGAAATATCTTTGAAGAGATGAAATATTTGGAGCTCATGATTGTCAGTGATCACAGCATGGTACGTTTTCATTTTTTTTTAAGCAGACTAGTTTGTGAAGTGTATTGCTTCAGCTTATGTATGTTTCACTTTCTTGTTTTTTTCTGTAGCACAAGAGACATAGGAACAAGCAGCATACAAGAAATTTTGCAAAGTCTGTCGTCAATCTTGTGGATGCTGTGAGTATGCATATTTTGGATATTGTCGCAATGCATGTATGTATTTGTGTATCCGTAATGCTATGCTGAGTTGTATGGTATATGCTCTTTTTTACCTTCATATTGTGACATTTTGGACAAGCTTCTGGCCAATATTTAAAATGCACTGCTTAACATAAATAATATATAATTCATATTTTAAGTTATATGTTTTATACATCCTCATATCCCTCTATGACCTAGTGTTTTTTCTGACCAATTCATTCAGATAATTATTCAAACCTCACAATTCTTTGCCCCCTCTCTATTTTTTGTCTCATTCACTTGCAATGTCAATGACAGATCTTCAAAGAACAACTGCATACACGTGTGGTACTTGTTGCCGTGGAGATCTGGACAGACAAGGATCAGATACCGATCAGTGTGAGGCCACTGGAAATGCTCAGAGATTTCTCCAAGTATAGACAACAAAGCATCAAACATCATGCAGATGCTGTACATTTGTTCTCGTAAGACAACTTATACTATTATTTATTATTACCACAAACAGATTTTAGAAAATTTTATTCATGAAAATGTGTAACAAGGTCATATGTTTTACTTCACTGTATATTATCTACTTCAAATGTATCTAGAAATGTGACGTTCCACTATCGCAGAAGCAGTGCAGCGTATTTTGGAGGCATGTGCTCCATCAGCCGTGGAGTAGGGGTCAATGAGGTTAGATCTGCTCAATAGTACCATTGGCGTGATTTGGCATGACAATAATAATTATTCTGCTTGTCCTTAGTATGGCACCACATGGTCTATGGCAACATCGCTCTCACAGAGTTTAGCACAGAACCTCGCCATTCAGTGGGATCCAGCGAACAAGAGAAGTACACATCACACTTGCATCACATTATTTTTATTATTAGTTCACACAAGCAAACATAAATACCTGTAGCCTGCCAACCTCATGTTTAGTGGGGCTTGCTGTCTAAATGTGCTGGAGGTGCTTCGTTCTGCATCTTTTTATGCGGCCGCTGTAACATTTTTGTAATTTTAGGTTGTTTTTTTTTATTTGTGGTTTCAAGATTCACCCCAAACTGTTTTACATACACAGGAGCTTCACACTTTCCTTTTATCAGACATCTACCATATAACACTACAAAAATTTGCCAACAGTTGCCGAATAAAACAATAAACAGTTACCTTTAGTTCACAATGAGTTATATACAGACTTTAATATATGTAATCGGCAAATAATATAATGTGATTCTTCAAACTTGCACCAAGATCAAGATCTCAGTTCATTTGTTTAACTCGATTTCAGTTGTTTTTGCTTTTTATTTGCAGAGGAATGTGGCTGTGCTGACTCCTGGAGCGGCTGCCTCATGGAGGACACTGGGTAAGACCCTGGCACAAAAATTTTAACAGCAGAAATAATATACCATGTGTAAGGACTTTGCTTGGTATATTAAAATACACTGAATTGAAAACAGATCCAAGCCTTCCAGTATATACTGTACTTTCAACATACAATTTACTGTCTACTATTTAAATAGACCCAGAAAACACATTTAAAATTTCTATTCTCATTTTTACTTCACAGAGTTCAACATTCAAGGAAATTTTCCAAATGTAGCATCTCTGACTACAAAGATTTCCTTTTAAAAGGTGGAGGGTCATGTCTTTTTAACAGGCCAACCAAGGTGACATGCTCTCTGTGCTTTCATCTCCTGTATATCATCGTAAATCAATGTGGCTCTGTCCTTCACACTCCTCTGGTTTTGTCTGGCAGCTGTTTGAACCAACTGAATGTGGGAACGGATTTGTTGAAGTAGGAGAGGAGTGTGACTGCGGAGGAAGAGCTGTAAGTTACTTTTGACATCATTATGGTTTCCTCATTTTATATATGTGCCAATACTGTTTCCAATGTGTGAAACTCTGGAAGGAAGTGTCCTTTTTTTGAATCCCAATGGTGATCTACTTAAGCCAAAAAAAAAAAAAAAAAAAAAATACTTTGTTACTTTAATTTTGTGAATAGAAATACTAATATTCATATGGCATTTAGCAAACTCCATACCATCAATATTATAATTTACGATGCTCATGGAATCCCTCTCTCTCCTAACTACATTTCAGTTGTAAACAATAAAAATGTATTTGTATTTTTTCCTTAAAAAACATATTTCTTTCTACTGTGTTCTATTTTTGTCCAGGGTTTGTAATTTGTTAGCTGTTGTGATGTAAAATCTGTGCTCATTTACAGGAGTGTTACAAGGAATGTTGCAAGAAATGTTCTCTTGCAAATGGGGCACATTGTAGCGATGGGCCGTGCTGCAACGTAACCTGTCTGGTATGAACTTTTTAAAGCTTACTACATTAACTGAACACAACACTAGTTTTTTGTTTGTTTTTTGTTTTATTTTTGCCACCTAACCAACCCAGTTTCTTCTTTCTAGTTTTTTCCTAGAGGGTACAGTTGCCGCTATGCTGTGAATGACTGTGACATTTCAGAAACCTGCTCTGGGGACTCTGGACAGGTGACTTGTTATTTAAAATCATATTACATTTCTGTAGTGTGAATTATTATCTTGAATTGTATCATTGTTTGCAGTGCCCCCCCAACCTTCATAAACAGGATGGTTATCTCTGTCAGGTCAGCCAGGTAAGAGCAGACATTCAGAGGAGCATGAGTATTAACACGATGTCTCATGTGTGTGTGATCTGCCATAGGGTCGTTGTTACAGTGGAGAGTGCAAGACCAGAGAGAATCAATGTAAATATATCTGGGGTCCTAGTAAGTTTCTGTTTGATATTATCTAATGACAGAAAACATGTGTTTGCGGTGTGTACTGCACGTATCTGTTTCCTCTGTTTTCTTTTTGTTTCTTTTTCATTCAGAGGCTGGAGGCTCAGAGAAATTTTGCTATGAGAAGCTCAACACTGAGGGCACAGAGAAAGGCAACTGTGGGAGAGATGGAGACAAGTGGATCCAGTGTAGCAAACAGTTAGTTTGGCTTTAAAAATATATAAAAATAAAGATATTACAATAAAAGATGTTACTGAAAATAAAAACATGTAGCATCTGTAGGCCCTTTCTATAGTCTTCTTTAACTTACTATAATTTCAGTAAGTCATCAAGATAATCAAAGTTCAATTAATTTTTAAGTAGTAAAATAGATAGTAGTTGTAATTTTGCTTATTGTGTTATTTCAGTGACGTCTTCTGTGGGTACCTTTTGTGTTCCAACATTGGACGCAATCCACGCATTGGCATTATGAAAGGAGAAATTACACCCACAACCTTTAACCATCAAGGCAAGCTTGTAGACTGCAGGTAAACATGTGTGTGTTTGGGAAAGCGTGGGCTCCTGTTACTTTAGATGTGTGTCTCATTTCTTCACCCCTTGTTCCACAGTGGCGGCCATGTTCTCTTAGATGATGACACTGACTTAGGCTACGTGGAGGATGGCACTCCGTGTGGGCCGTCAATGATGTGCCTTGACCATAAGTGTCTCCCCATCCAGTCCCTGAACATGAGCAGCTGCCCCTCTGGACCTAACGGACAGGTGTGCTCTGCCCATGGGGTAAGTCCACATACATCCACATACTCAACTCACTTCTTGAAGAAAAAAAACAATGAACTTCTGGTATTTCTGTAGTCAGATAAAGTCATTTTTCCCTTTATCTTGTTTTGGCTGCTGTACCACCATCTTTCTTCAGTGTCTCCTGGTCACAAGTCAAAGTCTAAAAAAAAAATCAGTCTCATTGTCTAAACCATTTCAAGATTCTTAAAAATTCCATTACACCCAGGTATGACAATTACTCAAAATAATAACCGGATTTTTTTCTTTTTTTCCTTTCTCAAAAGTTTCAAATACTGGTTGATGTTTGAGAAAGAAAGAACTAAATCCTTGTCCTAATAATATTGTTTTGAGCCCATATGGAAGTCTAAGGGAGGCTTTACTGTCACATGCATAACTTTATAGGAGTGTGCATGCTTCCCTGACAGACTGCCCTACTTCTTGCGAGATGGTTAAAAAACAAAATACAGTATATAAGTATTCTAAACTGAACTGTTACATACACTCACCTGAAGGATTATTAGGAACACCATACTAATACGGTGTTTGACCCCCTTTCGCCTTCAGAACTGCCTTAATTCTACGTGGCATTGATTCAACAAGGTGCTGAAAGCATTCTTTAGAAATGTTGGCCCATATTGACAGGAGCATCTTGCAGTTGATGGAGTTTTGTGGGATGTACATCCAGGGCACGAAGCTCCCGTTCCACCACATCCCAAAGATGCTCTATCGGGTTGAGATCTGGTGACTGTGGGGGCCATTGTAACTCATTGTCTTGTTCAAGAAACCAATTTGAAATGATTCGAGCTTTATGACATGGTGCATTATCCTGCTGGAAGTAGCCATCAGAGGATGGGTACATGGTGGTCATGAAGGGATGGACATGGTCAGAAACAATGTTTAGGTAGCCCGCGGCATTTAAACGATGCCCAATTGGCACTAAGGGACCTAAAGTGTTGCCAAGAAAACATCCCCCACACCATTACACCACCACCACCAGCCTGCACAGTGGTAACAAGGCATGATGGATCCATGTTCTCATTCTGTTTACGCCAAATTCTGACTCTACCATTTGAATGTCTCAACAGAAATCGAGACTCATCAGACCAGGCAACATTTTTCCAGTGTTCAACTGTCCAATTTTGGTGAGCTCGTGCAAATTGTAGCCTCTTTTTCCTATTTGTAGTGGAGATGAGTGGTACCCGGTGGGGTCTTCTGCTGTTGTAGCCCATCCGCCTCAAGGTTGTGGCTTCACAAATGCTTGGCTGCATTCCTCAGTTGTAACGAGTGGTTATTTCAGTCAACTTTGCTCTTCTATCAGCTTGAATCACTCGGCCCATTCTCCTCTGACCTCCAGCATCAACAAGGCATTTTCGCCCACAGGACTGCCGCATGCTGGATGTTTTTCCCTTTTCACACCATTCTTTGTAAACCCTAGAAATGGTTGTGCGTGAAAATCCCAGTAACTGAGCAGATTGTGAAATACTCAGACCGGCCCGTCTGGCACCAACAACCATGCCACGCTCAAAATTGCTTAAATCACCTTTCTTTCCCATTCTGACATTCAGTTTGGAGTTCAGGAGATTGTCTTGACCAGGACCACACCCCTAAATGCATTGAAGCAACTGCCATGTGATTGGTTGATTAGATAATTGCATTAAGGAGAAATTGAACAGGTGTTCCTAATAATCCTTTAGGTGAGTGTATATAACGGTATATGCACTGGAGAAAAACATACTGCAAAATGCAAAACACCTTTTGTTGTTTATTGTGTACAGGTGTGCAACAATGAAGCTACATGCACTTGTGACGCCACGTGGGCAGGAACAGACTGTAGCATGCCTGATCCGCCCAAAGAGACTAAGGCCACTCAGGATGAAGGACCCAAGGGTTGGTTTTATATCTTTGACAAGTTGTATTACTTTATACACTCTGTATAATTTGAAATGAGTGCCATAAAATGCAGCATAAAGTTGCAAGGCATATCAAATATGTGACCAGTAGTTTTAATCATTTATTTTACTGTTGATTTGCTGGCAGTTACTAAAACATAATTTGATAAAAACACTTCCAAATGATTAGTTTGTTACAGTATATGGTCATACAGACTTCACTAACTGGAGCAGATTTGGAGGTACGAGGAGGTGGTTATAGGGGGCGCAGAAGCCTGCTGTTTTTGTTTTGACCAGGTGGTAATAATGCTGCTTTTCCCTCTGCACAGTGAGCGTGGCCACTAACAGGCTGATAGGGGCAGTAGCAGGGACCATTCTGGCCCTGGGGGTGATATTTGGAGGCACAGGGTGGGGAATAGAGTAAGCATTTGAACCCTTTCACAGCTCTTCCTCTCATAGTGGTGCCTCAGTGTGCGGGCGGTCTCGTGAGCCGGCCTGAGCCCGTGTGTGCGTCCCGGTGGCTTTGTGTTTACTCGTGTGTGTCGGTGATGACCATATAACTGTTGTGATTGGATGTTTTCAGTGTTGTGTGATTGATTGATGGATTCCTCCTCCTTCCCTTCTCCTCTTGCTCACTTCCTGTTGTTCTGCATTACAACAAGCCTCTCTCTTCATCTTCCTCTCCCCTCTCCTTCCTCTTATTCTTAGTTGTTATGTTGTTGCTCCTATGATCCTCTCCTTTCTGGGGCATGTGGGGCATTGAGATAGATGTTAGTCTTGAGACGTGTCCAGAGTGACCTGGCTTGTCAGTCAGTGGTAGGCTGTGTGGTGACTGGGACCCTAAAATATGTATATTCACCATTCATACTGTGGGTATCATTTACATATCATCTGTTAAACTGTTGAATTAAATTTGCCGATGGTCTAGTCTTCTGCACAAGCATATAAATATCACTATGCACTACCTCAACTGACACCAGATAAATGTACAGTTACTAGTTTATTTGCATCATTACATTGAGTTATATCTTAGGTCTGAAAAGCATGCCAAAATCAAAACCAGTCATTCTATTGTAATAGTATACTATGGTATGTTCTTGTTCCATGTGAAATCATCATTGTACGGTTACATGTCATTAATAACACTTCAAGTGAGCACACAAACTCATGTCTTTTTCCCATAACCCTTTACAGGTCCTAGTGCCACCAATCTTATAATAGGCTCCATCGCCGGAGCCATCCTTGTGGCTGCCATAGTGCTGGGGGGGACTGGATGGGGCTTTAAGTAAGCAACACGTCGCATGCCTCTCCTGCTCTAACTCTAGCATCCCTGCTGCTTCTAGACACAGGGTTTGAGCTCCTGCTACCGACTTGAAGCCCTGGGCTGGACGAGATGCAATCGTGCTTATTTTTTACCTGCATGTAAACAGTACATATCTGGCTATCATCCACTGTGTATGGCTGTTTTTTAATGGAGATCAGGATGTGAAGGTAGAAACCTCCACATCCTGTGGGGCTTGTCTCTGAATCTGTAGCAGAAACTCAAACTGATTGGACAGGCTTAATGTTTGACGTGCATGTACAATGAGGGATCAGAGCTTTAAATGAGAGTGCAGTGAAACACTTCAGATTCCTCTCACTAATACACTGCATAGATTCCGGAAATGGTAAAGTACTATTTGTACAGTTGCCTATTATAATATGATCCAATCAATGACTAATTAGCCTGCTGTCTTGAGCAACAGGGGTGTTAACTTGGACCTAAATAGGCCTAAGCTTTAAACGAATTATCCAATCCTGCAGCCACCAAAGCATGCCAGGTAGCAAAGCATCATGCAAGACAATGACCAAATATCTGAAGACATTCTGCATGTTGACTTGTTTGATTTGGAGGAGGCCAGTTCATTGCACAAAGGCTGATCACAGGTCCCATTGTTGTCATGCTCTCATCACATCCATCACTTCTCTCTCAATCCGTCAGTGTTTGAGGGTGAGACTTTAAATGGAGTGGTTAAGGGCTGCAGAGGCAGAAGTCAGGACCTATTTGTTGGCAGCCTTTGTGCCATGGCTGGCCACACCCACCTGGATTCCCAGGCTCCGCCCTAGTGCAGAGCAGGACTCTCGGACCCGCCCACACCAGCTGCCATTGCTGCCTGCTTCACAGACCTGGTACAGACACGGCGCATTGCACTGCATGAATCATAGCAATAGTGCCACCTCCAAATGGCCTACTATTGGAACAGATGCATGAGAGAGTGAAAAGGCCCCACAACAAGCCACAGTACGGGGAGGTTACGCATCACTCCTGGTGTTGTACATGTCGTCCCAATGTTGTGGTTCTTACTGCTGCCACTGTAGTCATCCTCTGTGTGCTTATTTCCTCTCTCCCTCTATACAGTAAAGTTTGTGTTAGTTCTTTCCTCCCAGCTGGTTATGTTTTGAGTGGAACTAATGTCTTTTCCATCAAAACGGGTAACGGAACACATCTCTTCACTTTGTCTCCTCGTTGCACGCATAAGTCAGATTCCAAAAAGGCAGCTGGAGATATTTGTCATCACCAGACTAAAAACAATATAAATACTGATTCAAATAGTTTTAAATGCTCAAATACTCCCACTGCCTTTTTGTCAGTATTTCCCAAGCCAACATGGACCAACCTTCCTCACTTCAGTGTATTTAGTATTTTTGTTGTCTTGTGTCACAAAGTGTGTCCAAACTGAAGATGTCAGTGTGGTAGCTTGTCCAGGTTGCACTGTGTGTGTTGTAAATGTACCCAATATTGACACTAACCATTTTCTCTGGTCTTGCCCCAAGAAATGTGAAGAAACGACGGTACGACCCCAACGCCACAGCCATTTAACCTGAGGAAAGTTGGCAATCACAGATGGACTCCTCCAAGGCTTCTTCAGTTGGTAACCCGACTGCTGGACTGCACTTATTGCTGCTGATCTTTGGCATTAGATTTACTTGAAAAAAAAAACTAAACAAACATAGTGGACATTTTAACAAATTCCATTGTAGAACTATAGAAATACAGCCATTTCAAAATAACCTCTCCCATTTCTCGAGCTGACCCCTACCCATATCTAGAGTGTCAGATCCTCTTCCATCCTTAAGTGCCAGTGCAGGCGTTCAGGCGGAAGCCATACCACTCTTACCTGGCATGATAATCCGCACAAAGTATGCTGCTTGCTGGTGCCCTGGCATGAGGAGCCCAGTTAGTGGGGCTTTGCATGGCTACGAAAGCTACGACTATTTATACAGCAAAAACAACATACTGAAGTGAATAATTTCCAGCGTGGAATAGCCTTTGTAGAACCCTGTGGAAACTGGGTGAGGCTCCTGTGGTTATTTTAAGGAGCTTGGTGCATGAGTGGGCCCAAGAGGGTGGTGCAGTGCACATAGTCAACACACACATCCAATAGTGTACATACAAGAAGAGTCTGGGGTGGGCAGCATACTCAGCAAGGCCATCAGTCATTTTGTTTAACAACATTATAGCATGCTATACTGTATAGCGGGTGTTATGGACCAAATCATATTTTAAAATAATAATTATTATAATAACAAATTCAACTTGCCATGACTGTTAGGAGAGGTCAAATGTTTCTTTAAAGCAGATTTAAAAACAGAGCATGTCTGGTTACTGTCACAAACCCTATACCCTTAAGCAGTAAACTGCAAAGCCAAAGAAGTCATCTCTGAACTAATGGATGTCGCTGCACAGAGCACTCCCTCTGTCTGCAGCCAGCAGTGCCTCTCATGCTGGTGTGAAGTCTGTCCTCTGACCATTTCCTCAACACCCACTATACTATCTTAGCCCTCGCTTTCATAAACTTTTAGTTCAAGTTCAGCTCTACTGGTTACGCTGCATGCTTTCACTATAGTAGGCTTATAATTCTGTATGGGAGTCCCTTAAATCTGCAACAAAATACTCTACAAAAGATAGGTGCATGACAACAACTAAACATTTAAACTTTTATTTACTATGCAAAGAGAGATATTGCACAAACATATGGGTAATAACAATTTCAATATAAACAAGGATTTACAAAATCCTTTGCAACTTTTGTATTTGGCCATGTCATATGTCTCATTTCATGATGCTTAAACATACTACAAATAAAAGCTGAATTAATATTTTGATTAAAATAAAACAAGCGAGCACCCTTTACATATGAAACCTGTTTGTGTGACTGTCATTGTTTGACCTGATATTGTATGGCTCACACACGCGCGCACACATGCACACACACACACACACACACTGTATGGTGCCTGTACTTACTGAGGCCCAGTCTCCTCGTGCAGGGCTTCTCTCAGTCCAGCTGACAGGTGGTGTGCTCCAGGTGCTGCCATAGCACTGGCATCAGTGTAACCTCCATGTGGTCACTGTCTTGTGTCTCTCACTGCATCATGTACAGTTGGACTGGCGAATAAACTACGGACATATTTTGTCTCTGCTTTTTCATTTGTCATTGTATTTTTGGGGAGTAAAACAATGATGTTCAATAAAGCAATTTTATTTAACATAACCAAAAGTCTCATTTGTGTGTGGCTCAAAAGATAAAACATTATGTCACATGTGTCTTGGACATGTTGAAAAGCCTACACTCTATACTCCTACCTGCATCCAGAGACACCCATCTGACCTATTATCTCTGATAGCTTTTGTGTTCATAGTCTTGCAACACAAGAAAAATTGTATTCCGTCAGTTCAACAGTTAAATTCAGCACAGATTTTCTTCAGTCAGTTGTGATACCAATCCGCTACATAAACTCCCATAGAAACCCTATCTGGACTGTACTACTTCATTTCTGATGTACATATTACAACAGAACAACTTGAACAAAGAGCCAGCAGAGAGTGGAATGACTCTGATTGACTAAAATCGGTGGATTGAGGGGTGAGGCAGTTTAAATTAGGCTAAATGCATTGCACATTTTTAAGTTACAGAGTGAAGACTGCCTTGAATTGATCAGGTCAACGCTACTTTTCCTTGTACACATGGGCATTAGGTAATCAGCTCATATTCACAAGTATTTACTGATTCAGGTGAATGCTCATGGATATTGGCACAGGGTTGGGCCACTCAAATCATAGTGACTATTTACTGACCACTGCATCCCCTGAACGTCTCATAATGTTTGCACTTTTATTTATACAATGCTGTTCCATAAGAACCAGAATAGTAAAGTTTTTGATGAGGTAACAACAATTTAAAGTTCAAAAAGTCAAGTTTTATATACAATGGACTTTCAAGTGCGTGAAGGATCATGATAAATTTCCTCTCTACATTGAACCTAAAAGCTAAATACTTAATAAGGGCTGGAGCTCGATTTCTGGGCGCCTTTATACATGGGGTCTGAACTTACCTTGTTTCTACATCTAGATGTTTGTTCCTGTCTGACTACAATGCACTTCTCATTTCTTAATAATAACAATAATTTAGTCATTCCTTCCTTTTTCCATTTTCAAATAACTGAACATTACATTTATGAATCAATACATGAATAAGCCTTCTTATTCCACTGTACTTTGAGGACTGGAACGGAAATGGTCATAACAAGTACACTTTGCATCATCAGGAGCGAATCCACCCAGTGCATTTAACGCAGGCCTCTTACTGTGAAAGTAATTGCACCTGAGATCAGCCATGTATGTGACATTTCAGTAAAAGCATCAAAACGTGACTGCCAAACACTCCCTGAACAACAGTTACAGCTGCAGTTGTTCTTTCAGGCTGACAGCCTGCTGTTTCTGGGGTGACAATGTTGTTCAGAAAACCTCAACCCTTGAATTATGTGTCCATGTGGTCAACAAAATGAGCAGTACAGCCACAGACATCAGGTACATGTGTAGCATGGGCAATGCAGACATTCTGAAGTGCCTCTGAAGGGAAGCACTGGGTTAGTATGTGAGTCTGGGCATAAAACCTGCATCTGTACATAGCAGAACCAACAATACACAACACAACATAAAGTGCTTGGGAGCTTGTCAGTAAAATCCAAGGTGGCAGTCTTAATATTGTCCAGTTTAATAAAGGTTGAACTTGATAAACCCAATTGTTATTTTTTGTTGATCATTGATTAGGACTAGATATTTACATTATAACTGATCATAAAAGG
Organism: Periophthalmus magnuspinnatus; assembly: GCF_009829125.3. Taxonomy (NCBI): domain Eukaryota; kingdom Metazoa; phylum Chordata; class Actinopteri; order Gobiiformes; family Gobiidae; genus Periophthalmus; species Periophthalmus magnuspinnatus. Next base: position 11,185,324 of record NC_047146.1, read on the forward strand.
CAGATGATCAGACATCATTACTTAACATGACAAGAAGTGGCTCAGAGATCTCCTGGGGCGAGGGGTGACGTCATTCAGGACTAACAGCTATTTATCAAATTCATTCAAACACTATAGATTCTTTGTTGGCCTCACTTAAAGGTAAGTGGATTTTCTCTCAGCATCTTGCTTTTTTTTTTTTTTTTTAAGAAAAATGAATGAATAACTTTGGATAAAGCTTAAACAGTCACTTTAGGGAAATTGTTTCTTAGTGATGGTTTGAAGGTGTTTTCTCATTTAGACACTTTAACTATATCTATTTTGCACTTTATGGGCCTAAATGATTTTATGACGCGCAAAAGGAGCTGTATTGCACGTAGCCTTTTTTCTCTAAGGTAATTCAGATGAAGTTCTATCACTCTCCTCTCATTGTTTGTAGATGGTTCCTCTGCATCTGTCACTACTCACGGTCACGGTGTTGACGCTTTGTTGCTTGTGCGTCATGGCGCAGAAACCAGGCCAGGTTGACCCCTTGGTTGTCCCCCGGGCCCACCCACAGTGTTGGGAGTCGTCCTCCGCGCTGCTCTTAGAGATGCGCTCCCCTCGCATCGCAGACTCGGTGTCCGCGTTCTGGGACCTCATGGTGTTTCTCAAAGCGTCTGACAATGACAAACACACAGCGCTCTTCTGGGACCTCGCGGGACTTTTCTGGGACCTATACCTGGACTGTGTGATGTCCCGGAGCCACGGTCTGGGCCGTAGACACGTGACCTCTGTGCGCGCACTCGTTACAGACAGTAAGTGATTCAAAAATCATTTTGTAAAATGAATGAATAAAAAAATGAAATGTACATGATTTGTAAATAAAGAGACGCAACTTTAAAATTATGAATAGAATGAGGTTGGAGCGAAAAAAGAAAGTTTTTCTTAGGCTAATGTTGACCTTTTTCTTTTGTCTTTGTAGTTTTCCAGGTTTATGCGGGCTAAATAATGACTTGTTAGCATTTGTGTGTTGCGTGTGTCCCATGCAGAGAGGTTCAGCTTTGACAGTATGGGGCTGAACTCCCTGGGGTGGCTCAGTGTCCGAGTGAGACACAGAGGACGAATCCAGACTTTGGAGTCCAAACCTCAGCCGCATGCACTTCTCCACTAACATCATCTATCCTGTGATTTTACCTGAAATTGTACTTGTGAATTTTGAGATGGAAAGAGCAGCTCTGTATATCATCAATGTTGTTTTATTTTTGGATTGTATTTAGTATTTAGTTAACCGTCTATGTTTATTAAAATATATAAATGTAATGTTGTCCTTCATTGTCATTTCTAATGGTGAAACATATTTTTGACACACAAAAATGTGAATGTTACAATTGGATAACCTTTTTCTCTTAAAATGTGCGCCCTAATAAGGAACTAAGAACATAAAATACATGACCAATCACACAGGGGTCATGTGACGCGTCCTCACAGCCTGTTATTATTTTACTTTCGCTTTCTCCTTTTCCGTATAGGCACGCTCACAAACTATTCTCTGTTTTATACATTACTTTTCTTCAGTATTGTGTTGACTCTTTTTGACAATCCATATATATTAGTAACCTATAAAAAAATAAAACTAATGAATCTATAGTCACTCGCCTGCTGCTGACAAAAGGACTGGATCTGGTTCAAAACAGGTAGGCTCATTTATGTCCAGGTCTGATCTATAGTAAAAAGGCTAATCTAGGCTCATTTACTTCACTTGTGGGGGTAGGCTCTGATTGTTTGGCCAACTTGTGATAAAAGTAAAAATATAGTCAGTGAATGACCCAGTGAAACCATTTGTTACTGACTGAATAGTTTTAATAAGTTATCTTTATCCATATCAAAAAGATGAGTAATCACGGTAGCCACTGAAAGCAACACCATGGCCAACAGTAACATTAAACAGTGACCTCTGTTGTCCATACGTTACATTGACTATAATGATTTCGATATATAAAAGCATTATATTTGCCTCAATTACAATTTTGTACAAAAGAGAAATAAGCAAAACAAATGTGTGAGTGAGCCTGAAAAAGAGTGTGGGGTAAAACTCTATTCTGGGCTAGAAAGAAACACATGTTTCTCCGATGTTAAATGATACACACTGACCCTCATTTCTGACTATGTGACTATAGGAAATGGATTTTCAGAGGGTGCTATTACAAATAGGGCAGTCTTTGTCGTTGGAGGAGCTGAAGGCCCTGGCGTTCCTGTGCAGAGATGTCTCTCAACGCAGATTGAACTCCCTTGAACTCTTCAGTGATCTGTGCTCCAGCCTTTCAGACCAAGACCTGCTCTCACCCGACAACCCCCAGCTCCTGCAAGAGCTGCTCCTGACCATACAACGACCACGTCTACTCCGATACCTCCAACAAACTCATCCAGGACCAATGACACAGCTTATCTCACCATACAGGTCTGACAAACTCAAATATGTTGTTTTAATATGTATTTGTTATCAATATAATAATGCATGAAGGTTATGTCTTATACCAGGAAGCTGCTGTACAATCTCTCTGAAGATATCACAGATGAAGACCTGAGAAATATCAAATTCCTTTTAAACCAAAACCTCCCAAGAAGAAAGTTGGATGAAAGTGTTGTAAGTGCACAGATCAGTTCAATAGTAACAGTTTAACTAGGTTTGAAATGATCTTACTTATTTTTAGACAACTTTGGAGCTTTTCATGGAGATGGAGCACATGGATCTCCTCAGTGAATTTAATCTGGATTTACTGCAGGAGATATTTCAGTCAGTGTGTCCTGTGTTGAATGAGAAAATCACTCGCTATAAGGAACAAGGTATTGTACAAAATAGCCTTACACACCACACAAAAAATCACACAATAACATAAATTTACAATACATCTAATAGTCCACCGCTTTTGAATCATAAGCTATGCGTGTGCCATCTGGTTTTGAAGAAATTAATTCATCGACTTCCATGTCATTTCCCATGGATCAGAACCAGGTATGATTATATGAATTATTTTTCAATTTGGCAAATTGTCACATCTAACCAGCATGTTTCTATTTTAGAATTCTTTATATGGCCAGCCTCTATATGGAGAGAGCAATGTGTCGAGTAAGCAGAGATTATTGCTTTTGTAATTGGTTTTGTGTCTTGTTTTGTGTCATGTAAAGTAAAGATTCTCTGTCTTTTACACATAGGCTTTCAGGTAACACCTCAGGTAAATTTTTTGCATTCATCTGCTGGTTTTTTTTATATTCACTATTCTAAGCAAAACTTTTTCCTGCACAGCTTCCAACTGATCCCCAAAATGCCTCTGTGGGTGAGTTTTGGGTGATTTCTTTAAAGTAATAAATAAAACTGTCATTATAATGCAATACATTTTCTTTGTAGATTTTCCACATGGATTATGTTCTCTGTCACTCGAGCAAGTCCGTGACCCAAACATCGTGCCAAATTGTTCCTCATTAAAAGGTCAGTAAACCTGTTCGACAAACAATTTAAATAATGAATTTGTTCAATGGATTTTATTCAAACTGTGATGCTTTCAAAATGTCAACAGAAGATGCAGAAACCTCTGAAAAAACAGCCTCTGTGGTTAATTTTTCCACTGGAGTCAGAAATGATGAGGTATTTGCCATCAGTATTTTATAGTCAATTTGCCTGTTATGGTTATTTTGCTTAAAATCTCTGCCTTCAATCAAACAGGAAATAGAAACATATCCCATGACTGGAGCAAAAAGAGGCATTTGTTTGATTATAAACAATTATGACTTCAGCAATAAGAAGAGGCGTGAAGGGACACAAATTGATCAAGGTGTGTGCTGTAGTTAAAGAAAGCATATTTGTTGGATAATTACATCTACAAAGTGTGTTCAAGATGTGGAGCAAATAAAATTTCAGTATGACTGTGAAAATAATTGTAAACCATTCAAAACAATGTGAAAGTCATGCATAATGGAAGTGCAATGAGAATGAGAAGAAGAACTCAATATTCTGTATACCCTGCAGAATGCCTGGAGCGAGTCTTCCAGTGGCTGGGCTTTGATGTGGAGGTCCATCATGACTGCACCAGGGAGTACATGCTGTCAGTGATGGAGAAGCTTAGCAGCAGAGACCACAGAGACATGGACTGTGTGGTGTGCTGCATTCTGAGCCATGGTCTGGAGGGGGGCGTGTTAGGAGTAGATGGTCAAAATGTTCCCATCAAGCAGCTGACTATGTTTTTGAATGGATCCAAATGCCCCTCTCTTGTTGACAAGCCAAAAATCTTTTTCATCCAAGCTTGCCAGGGTGTCCTTGAACAGCAAGCGGTCAGAATTGAGACAGATGACCCTACTCCTTGCATTGAAAGTGATGCTGCTAAAGTTGACGACTCGATCCCGGCTGATGCTGATTTCTTATTGGGAATGGCAACAGTTCCTTCATTTGTTTCCTACAGAGAAAGGAAAAGCGGCACATGGTTTATTCAGGCTTTGTGTAAAAACCTCATCCAGCTGGTACCCAGGTTGGTTTTACATGTTATAGGTACATACTGTGTAATAGGGCAGATAATTTACACACAGACATTTTATTTGTACTTACTGGGCACAACAGTTAAGTGGTTCATAAAAAATAAAAAAAAGATAAAATTAATGCACTTAATGCACTGTGTAAGCTTGATTAGCACCATTCCCTCCATTTGTTTAGTTGTGCTGCCTGGTGTAGGAAATCTTTTGATACTAATGCGTTGTTTCCTCTACAGGGAATTGGACCTGGTTTCCATCCTGACCAAGGTGAATGCAGATGTCAGCCAAAAGACGGGTTATCAGTATGGACCAAAAAAACAGATGCCTCAACCAGCCTTTTCACTGCGAAAGAAAGTGATCTTCCCTGTACCTTCAGCCTGTCCTCCTAGACTGTGGCAATGACAACCGTTAGAAAAAAAACATTTGGAATGATTTTATTGTATGTTTTTTAATATGCAGAAAATAAATAGGCTTACTTTAATACCAATACGTGTTAATTATTTTAATGCAAAATTATTTGAATAAGTACTGTAACGTTTATCATCACTTCCGGGGGTTTATTTACCAGCAGGTGGCAATAAACTACATTTTCGCTACTTACCCGGATGTTTATAACAATAACATCCGGTCTGTTTGAGCTACAGTTGTTAGCATTTTCATTTTAGATACATGCTATTCTTTGTGTTTATCCAAGACTGTTTCTGAAACCTTTAGCATATTGTAATCAAGTATTTATATTTAATCCCATCCGAGTGTCTTCAGACATGTCTCAGGAGCAGTGTCCTTTAAACATTCCCGCTGACACGAGGTGAGCGGCTTCTCTCGTAACGGACCCGCCGTCAACATGTAAACTACAGATTAAACCTGCACTTAATGTTTGGTCAACTGCCGTCAGTGTCGTGTCCAAAAACACTGGGAGCTTCTTTTAAGTAATTCATTATATAGTGAATCTCTATACTTCTCTAGATTGTCGATGTATGTAACCTTAGAGTTAGGGCTCAGGGTCCCCTGTACATTTTACAAAGCATTTCTGGCATTAAAGTGAGTACAGAATACAAAAGCATGATGGACTGTTTTATTTGATATTGGGTTGACAGAATTTATATTTTTGCCATATACAATTTCTTTAAAACTCAAGACTAAGGAGAGGATCAACTTAACCGAACAGCCAGACGTAAGCAAAGCAGCCCGGGCTGTCTGTAAAGTAAATAGAAACATGAACACATTAGCTCTTTTTCTTGAAATTAGCCAGACAGTTTTGGAGCATTTACTTTAGCCTTTACATTCTCACACCCCGTTCGGGACACACTGGGTAGCCTACATTATAGTCTTCATGTGAACCATGGTACCTTGGCTAAACCCCTGGATCCCAGAATAACAAATCAGTACAGCTAAATATTTATTGTTATTTATATTACATGGCAACAGAGGGCTAGATTTGCCAGTGATGCATTCACAGTTTATTGCTCGTGGGAATGTCCATTAACCAACTGGTTACATATATTTTTATGTAGTAAAATTATGTAGCGCAAATGCATATAGCAAAGGGTTTGTGCACAAATCTGTGAATGGGCACTTTGCTCTGTAGTATAGGAGCACGTGACCCACATCTGCTTTCCTGTTAGAACTGTTATGATAACAGGCGTTATGACAAATATTAATTGACACACATCATATTATGGGGAATACAGGACTGTTTTTTGTTTGTCAATGCAGCATGGACTCTGGAATGCACAGAAGAGCTCCTGAGAAAACACCTATTCAAATCCTTCATGAGTATGGCACAAAAACTGGCAACCTGCCCGTATACCTTCTGGAGAAGTCTGAAGGAGAAGCTCACCAGCCCAGCTTTGTGTTTAGTGTACAGATCGGAGATGTGAACTGCACTGGTATGTGTGAGGTCACAGTTTCCATTTACTAATTCTTAATGCGCTCCTAACAACTTTTAACAGTCAAGCAATGGCCATCAAAACCTGTTTTACATTTTATTAAGTTTCAGTATTATATTAGAGCTTTTGCTTAGGTTTTTTCTTACTTAGCTTTTTACATTTGAGATTGCTGCTAACATTGAACTGAAGAGCACTTTTTTTTTTTTTTCCAAGGTGCACTTCTGTCTGGTAAACTTGAATGGCTTTGTATTTTTGGTTAAAAGGATGATGCATATGATTTGTGTCTATTATTTCAGGCCAAGGCTCCAGTAAGAAGGCTGCAAAACATCAGGCTGCGGAGGCTGCTCTAAAAGTCCTTCAAATTGAGGGTGGAGCACAGTGAGTACAGGCTCCTAACAACTTTTATCAAAATAAATGTATTGATGCATGCTCATAACTACTACCTTTTATGTGAATATAAAAAGTAATGTAGTTGGCTAGTAATGTATGATTTTGCGTGTGTTTGGGCCTGATTTAAGTGCAGGGTCAGCAGCAGACATAAACTTAAACAGCCTGGAGGGCTGCTCTGAATGCAGATCTGTTGCAGCTGTAGTAACTGCTTTGATGTGATTCTCAACAGGAAGGTCCCTGTGAAGTCTGAGACCAATGGTGTGGCAGCAGACACAAGCAACTCAGTGGGAAAGCTACAGGTGTCCTGACAGCTTTGTCATCTGCACAAACAAGACATGTCCATTATGAATTGACGACAGTGCATTATAAAATTAAACTAACATCACTTTTTCAAAATCTGCACTATTTACTTATTATCTGCTAAAATGACCTAAACCTTCTAGGCTAGTTTTTATAAACATTTTTGGTTGCATAGATTGTCTGATAACTGTCTGTAATAATTCAACATTTTGAATCTGATGTTTTTGTTTCTCTGTAGGAGATTGCTTTACAGAGAGGGTGGCGTCTGCCTGAGTACACAGTTATGATGGAGGCCGGCCCTCCTCACAAAAGAGAGTTCACAGTAACTTGCCGAATGGAGTCCTTAACTGAGAAAGGTACATTTTAAGCTTCTTTAAAGACTATGACAATCCATGCTAATCTTCCTTAATTAAACCCTATTAATTAGCGGTGGGGCACACTAAGAAAGCTGCAAAAAAGGCTGCTGCAGAGAAACTAGTGGCAAAGCTACAGAGTCTCTCTGATGGTTCTGAAATAACATGGGTATGACACATATTTTCTGGCCTTCTCACACTGTGAGGTGAGGTTTTATGACCTGAATGTTTCATCTTTCAGACACTTAAATCAAGCGTTCGACTGGAGAACTTGCGCAACTCGACGTCTGAAAAAATCTCTCTATTAAGAAGAAACCCACTAAGCATTCCCAACACAGATTACATTCAGATGATGCTGGACCTTTCCAAAGAACAAGGCTTTGAAGTCACATATTTTGATATTGGTAAGAGACGACACCGCTCAAGTAAAGAATGTAAGAACTCTGAAACATTAGATATCTGTTAATCATTAAGGACGTAAACAGCCTTTTGCTATTGCAAGGCTCCAACAAAAATGAGTTGGGTTAAATGCAAACTGTGCCAATTATTTGGTGAAATCAAATTCTAACAACAGCAACAATGAATTTGTCAAAAATGGTCTCCAATGGATGTAACTTCAGATGGTATTAAAGTCATGAATTTCTTACAGATGAACTAACTGTGAATGGCCAGTATCAGTGTTTGGCAGAGCTGTCCACCTCCCCAGTCACTGTATGTCACGGCACAGGTATTTCCTGCAGCAACGCGCACAATGACGCAGCCCACAATGCACTTCAGTACATCAAGATTATGGCCTCCTCAAAGTGAAGCCTCTTGTATATGTATGTATCAGGTGCTTTTTCCGCTCCAGTCCTCAGCAAACATCACAGTGAAGGCATTATCATGACGATCAATGTTGACTATAGCAGCTGTTGTTACATTTTTATCATGTTTCAGATAAGTTTGAATATATTCTTCTGTGCATTTATTTAAACATTTAGTGAAGCAATAAAATAAATAATGTGTTCCAATTTGGACTTTCTTGCTAACATTTTAGAACTGGCTGAATTTAGAAAGTGTACATACTTTAAATGTAGTGATGTATAACACTTTATTTTTAGTGACTCTTCAATGTTATTAATTTATTGGTTTTATACTCATTGTTTTTTTGTTTTATATATATATATATATATATATATATATATATATATATATATATATAAAAATGATAATTGCCGTGCTGTGTTTTGATGGCCACCAGCTTTTTAGGTAATAAGTGTGCTTACACTCTTCAATTCCTTCCAAGCAGTACACAAATAATGCAGCTATTGATGATGCATCAAACATCTGGTCCATTTTCCCTTTGTGCTGTTTTGTAAACTAAAGATTTTTATGCTGTATACTGTTCAGCAGTGGTGGTCAAAGTATTCAATTTCATTTCTTAAGTTAAAGTAAAGATACAGAACAATCTAGTATTTGCTGTAGAAATTACTTCAGTATTAAAAGTACTGCAGTATTGCAACTTCAAAAGCAATAAAATACAGTAGGCTATTTTTTGATACAAGTTGTAAACTCTATTTGGTCTTATATGTCTGTCATGGAGCATATTTATTTTTCAAATGTAGTGGATTAAAATAATACGTACTCAATAGAAACTTCACTACATTACATGCACTTCTTTTAGAGTGAACCATAAACTGTGTGAAGAAGTGGACCAAGGGAGTGTGACACCTCCTGTTGTTCCGGAAGTAAATTGTTCATTCATTTTTCCCATGGACTTTCTGAAAAGTAAATAAATAAATAAAAATTTAAGTTTACAAGCTGGCTTTGGGCTAATCAGCTATGTGGTAACTAATGACCACAAGACCTGTATTTTGATTTAAAATCTGTTTCTAAAATGTTATTAAATTATTTAGGTGAATCTTTAGTTTTAATTGTGTTTTTTGGACAACTGCAGTATGGATACTAGTTACCATGTAGCTGGTTAGCCTCTGTGATGTTGGGAGCACCTGATTTGGCTGTTATTCATCCTGATTTATGGACAAAATAGGAAAATACAAAGACCAGGATCATGCGGAGCGGGTTATAACAAACAATTTAAGACCAAAAAGATGAGTCTGACAGTGCCATTTACGGAGAGAGAGGGGTGACGGTTTTTCAATAGAAAGTTAATTGGAGTCAATGCAGTCGACGCCCGTGCTCTCTTCATATTTGGAACCAGCTAGCAGGTTAACTATGTCCATTTATATATACAGTCTAGTATATATAGTCTATATCAGTTGGCTCATATATCGGGCCGATATTTAGGGTATCGGCTCTCGACCTTAAATTCCCAGTACAGGCCTATATTTTATTTTAGCTGACCTGCTGCCCAAAGAGTACACACAAAGCTTTATTTTAACACTTACAGGTTGAATGATACATTTTACTAAAACACAGTTAAGAGATTATATTTAATTATAATAATTATAATATTTAAGATGTTACTTTTTTACCTGTTTGGTCATTTTTCAGGTTTAAAATTTTACTTCCTGTTTGGAAATCATGACATCACGCTAGGGAATTCCATAACTTTTAGCTAGCAACCAGTTTTACACTGGGCCAACACTCCTCTAATGTACACAGAAATTATTTTACAAATACAAATATAGGAAAACACTGTTATTTTGTTAGAATAGTATTTAAAATATCAGTGTGATGTTATCAATATGGAACTCTCTAAAGTAGAACTCTCAACTTCCTGTAAATTGCTTCTTGATTGGTGTCAAACTTTAATCTATATTTACAACAGGTTTTATCCCATCGAATTAAGCCAAAATTAGAGAATCATCAAAACTCGTCATATGGACCTTAATGCAAATGGATAACTGATCAATATGCTACTACTCAGCTCTCTTAAGTCTGTGGTAACAAAGGGATTGTTGGTGAGTTTGTTGTAAATAAAAATTACATAATTTGGTGAAATAATCAAAACCGGCCCTACATATTGGCCCAAAAACGTTGGCAGAGGTTATCGGCAATCAGCAGCTCTGGATTCTAAATAATCCCAATCGGCCATGGCAAAACCCATATTGGTCCATCTTTGACCACCTCTGCTGTTCTGAAATGACTTGCGAAATTAGTGCAGTTTGTTGTTCTTCACTTGTATTTCTGTCTCACAGTTTAGTTAAACAAATTGTCAATTATCAGTATGTTGTAGGTCCTCTAATTAAAACAATAAATGACCAAATGGAACCATGTGTGTTGTGTTTAAAAATAACTGACTGCTAAATTCTTATGTAATGGAGAGACCAAATCTCATAATTGTAACTAGTTCTCTGATTAGTAACTTAACTAATATACAACCACAAAGTATAATGACCGAGAGACATGATTTGTTTTCCAGTTTTATTAGAACAAGCACTATGTAGCAGCAGTGTACAGTGTTTATGGAAAGATATGTTCTTGTTTAAATTGCACTTCAGAAGGTACCCATTTGAAAGATTAGAAATGAACGGATCTGACATAGTGGTTTTTTCTGAAACATCTGCAATGACAACTTCAATTCTGAAAAAAAGTTTTCATAAGGCATCCGCGACATTCATTCATTGGCAGGCTGTGTAATCTAGACATGCAGCTAGAACAATGGGTGACACCTACCCCTAAAAACATTTAGTTTTTTTTTTTTCAATGATAAGTTAAGATCCTTTCATCCTAAAATTATTCAATCCCAGACTAAAATCTTTTTTTTTGTTATAAATTTGTAATCTAAAGCTCTTGTATTTACAGTTTTAATGGTTATGGTTGAAAAAGCAGGAGAATAAGAGGTCATCTCATAAAATCTGCAAGCACTTTAAGTTGGTTGCATATTCTAACCACCGGAGATGACTCAATATGACGAACATCAGAGCCAAATGAGCTGTAAGCATTTGGGGACAGTGGAACTGGTTAATGGCATACCTTCGTGTTTACAAGGGAATCCTAATGTGTTTCGTGATACAGTCTAATTCATTAAGGCACAGTAAGTGAAACCAATGATGACTTTGAGATTTAGCATTGGATTTTAAGCACATTATTAAAATAGAAAACTATGATGTAAAGCCAGTTGATTATGTTAATTTTTGGTTTGTAATCTACATGAACTGTGCATACAGTAGTCCTAAAAATAAATCTGTTCTCTTTATCTGTCTCCTATTGTGCATTTATGGAGTGTTTAAATGCTAAGTTTATTCAATGTTAAAAAAAACAACAAACAAAACTCCACTAGAATTATGCCAAAGAATTTAACAACAAATCTGTAAAAGGGTAAATATACAATCGCACATTCATTTTAAAAATGTAGAACATATTTAAATAAATAAATAAAAATTAATAACCAATTGAAATTAGCAATTTTTCAGGATGTCCAGCAGGTGGCTCTGGTGTTAAATGAAAAATTAAAACCTTTCATATCATTGATCAATGTGTATCAGGCTTTACTCAATACAGATGACATGTATTAGTTGGTTCAGCACAATCTAAACATCCTGGAAATGATTTTTTTTTTTTTTCATTTTTTATTTGAAGGCTTACATTGGATTACTTTGGCTTCTTCACATCGTTACAATAATATATTTTTGTAAAACCATAATAGATATATGTATCATAATAAAACATATATTAAAAATAAAGTTATATCTTTCTTTAGCAGGATTAGTCTGAAGCTGGATGAGTCAGTGAGCAACTTTTGGCTATTAAATTGACAGTAATAAGAACCAAAAAGGCTTACTACAGAGTGATGATAATATCCAAATGAATATGACAGAAGTGTGTCCTTTGTAGACCAATAGAGTGCACAATTTGGTGAGTAGAATTGAGTCTGTGTAATGAGGAATGAGTAGAGTGGGGATGAGGTGGTTTCAGGTTTCTTCTCGTGACCATGTCTAAAATAAGCAGAGGGACAGAGGATTGCTAAGAGTAGTACTATGCACAGACACGACACACTGTTGTGAGCTGGTTTTTGTGGAGTATGTTGTGAGACATATTACAGCTGCATTTGTCAGTAAAAGCTTAAAAAAAACAAACATCAGAAATCTTATTTTCCATGTAATGCTGCTTTTTTTTTTTTTTTTTTTTTTTTTTTTTTAAGACCTTTTAATTTTTTTCCTTCACAGGTGTCTGCCTTCAATAATTCAACAGTATTAAAAGGCAATAAATAAATAAAAATTTGCCGATTACTATAATATTCCTTTCACTAAATTCATAGTTCAAGATGTTTTTAATATATAAAAATAACTTTTTTTTCTACAATTATATAATAAATAAAGCTCGATGCCAGTAAGAGCTGCACTCTAAGCATGCATGGTATCGAAAGTAATATAAAAGACTAACTACTTTTTAAAGACTAATCTAAGCCAAACAACAGTGAGGATTAAAATGTCTTCATCTAAACAGCACTAGTGTGTGAGAGATGCATGTCTTTTTAAGGCAAGGACAGACGTTTACGAGCTGAGGGCACAAATATATAGGAGTGGTTAGATTGTTGCCCTGACAACCCAGCTTTATGGAGCACAATGAAGGTGACCCCAGAGGGTGTTTCCATGGATGGGTGACGACATGACAGCGCCTCTAAACCTCCACAGGGTCACTGGGCATACGGCCCTCTCCCAGTTTTGCCGCAGCTCTAAACCATGCACTCATTTTTTATTAATACCTTCTTTCACACTCCTTTTGTGCATAGGTAGCTTCCTTCATGTCTGGGATTATGAGTCAATGCACTACCACAGATGTACAGTCGACTCCATGTTGATAAAGCCAGGATTTCTCCGGAGTTCCCAATATGTGCTGTTGGAGACCCACCGTTCCCTGTGATTGGCATCTATCACTTTTCTGTTAAAAAAAAAAAAAAAAAAAAAAAAAAAAGAAAGAAAGATGTTATTTCACAGTTTTACAGAAACACAGTTACACTAGATGTTCATTTATCTTCTGAACTGACTTGAAAAAGCGTGGCTCCTGTCTGATGTTGTTCTCCTCGTTCCATTTCTTCCTGGCTCTCTGAAGGTCTTCTATCCTCTGTTTTTCTGAGGCTGCCATCTCAAGGTTGCCTTCCTCTAAGTACCTGCAAAGCCAAAGCCAAACAGGCAATACTCACTAAAATATTTTGCAGCTTCTTGTATGAATTACAACATTGTCGAAAAAACAAAACCCAACAGGTAGTATGTTACCTTTGATCTGGTCTGAATCTAGCATCAGTCCGTGGTAGGGCATCTTTTAATTCTGGGCATAGTTCATTTAGTTCAATTGCAAACCTGGTGAAGCCATAATATAACTCATAGTCTGTGGGCATAGAGCCTATATAGAGAACAATTGAGAAGCATAATAAGAATAGGGAAGACAAATTAAGCATGGAGACAATGTGAAAAAATGAAGTGCATGCCTGGTCTCCAGACACATTTGGCAGAAGGTGGGACTCCACAGTAAAGGCCTTCGTGCCATTTTCCAAAAAGCCTATGAATGACTTTGCCCTCTTGGTCCATCACAAATCCCTGCACCTCATTGACATTTGAACTCCAGTAATTTCCCTTAAAAATAAAATGCCAACAGTCAGTCTACATGTGTTTGTGGTAAAAGTTACAACCAAAGTGACTTTAAAACACTGGCTTCATTGTAACATGCAAAATCTGATACTGCAGTGTTATTGAAGTTAACTAAAGATAATTTTCCTAACCTTGACAAAGGTGAGTTTGCAAAGACAGGCACTGCTCTTTGTGTTTCTGATGGTGATCTCTCCATAGTGTTCAATCCACCTCTGTCCACTCAGAATGTTGTGCACACAGGTAGTGATTTTATTCCACTCGTAATGATCTCCAAAACTACAAGAGACACAGTCTTAGAGTGGGTTAAAAGCAATAACTGAAGTTGTACAGATTTTAGTACTATGCATGAAAAATAATTAAAGAGTACATTACCTTGGGATTGTTAGATTCACAGACCCAATAGGTAATATTTCCATGGACTTTCCCCAAAATTTGTTTTTCCATCTAACATCTAGAAAAAAGAAACATAGACATTACAAAATAAAAGGCAGTACTATATACAAGACAATAAATGCTAAATTAAAAATTATTATTATTATTATTAATATTAATAATATTCTTATTATCAATAATAATAATAATAATAATAATAATAATAATAATAATAATAATAATAATAATAATAATAATAATAATAATAATAATAATAATAATAATAATAATAATGGCACTTTTAAAATGGCACTAGTTGGAACCATGGCTTACCTTGCCAGAAGGTGAAGTTCTTTGACTCACAGTGGCATGCAGAGACAGGAGGATGGTGGCTCACCTTTGAAACAACATCAAGCCAAAAGCTTTTAACAGCTGCTCTGCCACGGTGTTGCATTAAATATGTCATCATGTATATTTAATCTGATATAACATGCCCGTTCACTAAGACATCATTTGTATAAAAAGCTTTTAACCAACAGCATTTGGAGCTATAATTTCTCAATATATATTTTAAAATTTTAATAAAAACACGCATACCTGTTCAGAGAAGAAACAAAAGCCCTTATCTTCACGTATACATTCATAAGTCTCTCCAAGTATCGGATTGAATGGCTTACTTCCTGCTCTGTAGTAAGTGGAGGAGTAGCCTGAGACAGCGAATGCAGCCACTAAAACCTGTTTGAGATCAAATGGAGTAAATTAAGGCAAGCTTTGGCAACAGTTACAACATAAGGGCAGGTTAAAGAGGGCTCGTAAGTGGCTCGTTCATCAGCATCTATAGGACACAACACTTAATGAGACTAATGAGGGCTGCTTTTCTGTGAGGTTATTACCATGCGCTCGAATGGGTCTTCGGTCTCTGCGGCCTTGTCCAGGAGCTCGCTGTACTCTAGCTCCTCACACATGCGCTGTAGAGTGTTGAGCGGTTCGTTCAGTTCTACCGGCATGGACACTTTGGATAGGTCTTTGCCAATGTTGTTTCTCAGGATGTTCCACAGGTTGATGTTGCTGGTGTCAGGGCAGGGAGCAGGCAGACACGTGCGGCGCCCATTACGGAAGGCACTGCCAGCAAAGTCCCCATTGGCCACTAAAAACAGCAAAGGTAGCAGTAAAGAGTAGGGATGTAATATCGTATTGTCTCACAATAATATCATGGGCCATCATAATATATCAATTTACTTTCTTTGTTTCATTGTTTTGGTGCAGCAATAGCTAAACAACAGAGGAAACTGCATATATAATGATCCTTTGCTTCATTTCAGGACAGACTACATGAAGAAATAACTGTTAATAAGCTTAATTAACCTTAATTCTTTGGGTTATGACTGAACCAAAGGCTTGTGAAGGCATTTTATATGGAAAAAGTAGCATATTCACAATAATGTTAGCCTCCACAAAATATCACAATAAATATCATACAGTGAAATGCATATCGTGAAAGTATTGTACAGAGTGATTTGAATATTGTTAGTAAGGGGAGAGTAATTGGTCAGTTATGTTTACTTAGCTGGACCCATCTGTGCTCCTGTCCTGACTGCTTCATGACCCTAACTGTGCACCACCTGCTAGATGTGGCTATGTATGGGCCTAAACCCACTGTTATGTTATATAATATGATGAATTGCTATTAAATATTTATAAATGCTCTCACTTCTCCTTTTTTGGGTTTTCCTTCCCCTAACAGAGTGTCGGCGATCAGGTGAAATACAGTGCTTCCCTATTGATGTCTATTTCTGTAAAGCTCTTTGCAGCTCTTGCTGAACTGTATGAATACAAATGAAATCTAAAATGTAAACACATGATGTCATTCCTCTACATTTCTTAGATCACTTTCAATTAATACCTGATGCATTTGCCTTTCATGCTCTTCAGCAGACTTTCAAGTGCCTTTTATCATTATTAAGTGTGACAATGATAAAAGAGGAGATTCCACTCCCGTGCCTACTCACACTGCAGTTACAGCCTTTGGCAAAGGGCCCTGCCACACTCTACTCCCCCAGTCGCACTGATTAATAACTGTGGATATGTGAGTGTTGGAGTGTAGAGTAGGATCCCCTGCTTTCTCTCCTTTCTAATCGTGGGTTTGATGCTTGATTCAGACTTGCGCTGATGTAAAATGTGACCTACTTTGTCTGGAGACATTATCTGTGACACTGGCGTTGTCCTCGGAAATATTGTCACTCACATCACTGACATATGACTCATCGTCTGAGCCCTGTGAGGGGAACAGGTACAAAGTGAATAGAGTCAGTAATGTACAACTCAATGACACAATAGCAGTCCCTGAGCTGAAGAGGTGGACACACATACGCGTGCACGCACAGACACACACACACACAGATACTGCAGATTGCCACTGGCCAACAAACTGCAGCAGTCACCTACTATCTATCCCTCTGCAGTAATCATGAGATGAGACACTGCGGGGGGTTTAAACTTACAACCAACACAATAGGGTCATTATATGTTGCCAAAGGGAAGCATGTTGTAGCCAATTTCTGATAGAGACTATTTCCGTCAATGCGATTTTGCTGGAAAACTGTAATGCAAGTCTAACAGTGGGTCTGCCAGTGGGGCTAAAGGACGGGGGCTTGATGAATTTCCTTGGAGAATAATCCTTCAATATGGCTCAATGCATGTCTAGGGAGCAACAAAGCCGCATTGCCCCCCAGAGAGCTATTGCTCCTGGGTGTTCAAAGGGTGATTACAGAAAAAACAACAACTCAAAGATTAAAATTCTTAAAAGAAAGAGTGGAAGTGCAAATCACTAAACACACACATTCTGACATAAACATATTTCTTCAGTCGTGCTTGTGAAAAAATGTTGAAATGTACAAGGACGTAGCACTGAATTCTAAAAAAGAATCCCTCTACACGTGTTATTAACACCAAAATTTTTATCCAAAATGTAGGGATAATTTACTTGAATTTAATTTTACAAAATAAAGGTTATCAGGTTATCATTTATTTGTTAATTTAGACATTTTTGGTGCTTGTTAATATTTTTTTTCCCCCGTTCAACCCTTTATAAAACTAAAAAGATCTCTTACAAGACTATCTTGAATGTAGGGTTACTAGTTAACAGTTATGAAATTAGCTCCATGGGCCTTTTCACATCTGCTGCCCCGTATCCAAGCAGGAAGTACAATTATAAACTAAAAAAAAAAAAAATCTTAGCAAGACTTGCAGTAAAATCTTAAATATGATTATGTTAACTATGTTTTAGTGAATAGTCTAACCTGTCTTATGTACTGTAACACACAACTGTTAGTGAAACTTTATCTCCATCTGCAGCAACTTCCCCTACAACATCCTTCCTATGTCAACAATCAGTATGCATTAACTTAGTCATTGTACAGGCCTTATTTTCCTGTATTTCTACCTCATTTTCGGAGGAGCTGGCTGACAGTAGCACTTCCTGGGCATCAAAGAACTCCGACACAGATTCTGACATGGATAGTCGACTCTCATTGGAAGCCTGCTGAGTCAGAGGGATCCCCATCTGTTCTCCAGCCTGAGGCAAAGAAACACAATTCATGGGACAATGCTTTTCGTAACAACATAGACAGATTTGGGTACCCACTCACAGTAACACGCAACAGTCTGTCATAAATTTGTAATTAGTCATTTTTTCCATTAACCTTGATGTCATGCACCACTACAGAATTATAATCCTTGAAGCTCACTTGACAAGACTTACCGAAAGGACCATCAATTTGTGCGGACAGGAATCAATAAAGTAACTGTCAAACGCAGGAAGCAAGCAAGCACTTCCAACTAGCATGCAAGCCTTGAGAGCAGAAAATTAGCCCAGTCAATGACAAAATGACCATGTGTGACCTATAGTACCTCGTCAGGCGTTGAGATGATGTTCACGCTGACAACTTGTTCAGTCAGGACCGATTCAGAATGGATACGGTTTAGGCGGCTTCGGAGCTCTGCATTCTGGGACACAGCCTGTAAAAAAAACCAAAAAAAAACAGCTCAAATATTCCATTGTGAAATAGGAGTAAATTTACAAATGGAAAATGGTTTATTATGGTATGTAGAAGGTGGTATTTGGTGTACTTTGTGAAACAATATAGAATAAATATTAAGCCAAAAGAAAATCCTGAACGACTGCAAGATAAAAACAGTAAGTAATAAGGCATCAGAATGTATTCTGCCCAGGCCTCCGAGCAATGTAACTTTTCTGGTGGCAGGTCTCCATGAAAATGTTATTACTTTGCCTGGAATTGTCCACAGAATGGCATTAAACTTATCATTTCAGAGAGGCAAGAACGTGACACCACTAGATCTTAGTAAAGGCGACCCATCACACAGTAAGAAGTAAGAGTGTAGCATGTTTTTGTACTTTTTAGCAAACTTCTGAAACTGACACTGACATTTCCATGTAGAACAGCGGGAACACCCTGAATTAGAAAAGTTACATAGTGGACCTTTAAGACCTGAGTTATTTTAAGTGCTATAGTTGTAGTAGTAGTAATAATACTCGTAATCTTTTTAGACATTTTAGTGTAATTGGAAAACAAAATCAACCTTTATTCCATATAAGAGATGATGTTGTTGAACCACTAACATGGCTACACTGTTAGATGCTGTTACTTTACGCAGTATATTTACCACCTAATTAAGTCAGAAACGCCAGGTTGATGGTTTGCGGGGGTTGAATTTTACAACAGTAGCAGCTGTTGCTCAAGAATTCCTGACGTGTCTTTTGACTTTTAACTCCTACTTGGCCACCAACTCTGACCTCTTGCCTACAACAGTCTTGCCATGTCTGTGCCCAATTAGGGACAAACTGTAGATAACAGGGAAAAAAATGTTCCACTGAAACGGTGTCAACTCTTAGCAGGAAAACTCCAATTACGTGACAAGTTGGAAGACTAGGCTAGGGAGCGGAGTTAATGAAGTGCACCTCATACTTTATCTCGGCAATTAGTGCAGAAGGATAATTTGATGATCACGACTCACACATCATGCTTTCTAATTGTGATTACATTGACGGCTGAAAAAAAAAAAAAAAAAAAAAAAAAAAAATATATATATATATATATATATATATATATAAACATTGCCGTGTGTTTTGTCTGACAGCCTGTGATAATGAACACAACAGATAAACAGTGCATTTGAATATGTGAGACAAGAAATAAATTACAACAGTGATTCATTTCTTAAGCTTGCAGCAGTGCTCATAAAGTGACCTGTCAAAAACGTAGGCGCAACCGTGACTCGTAATAAAATAAACCAGTTTTAATGTGATAGGTAATCACTCTGGCTTTAAAACCAAGGTTAGTAATTGCAGTAACCCTCCTGTAACAAATTTTTAGTTCCCGGCTCATCAATTGGGAATTACTAGCTATAAAGACATACAAAAACTACATGGAGTAAACATTGCCAGCTTCAGATTCCTAACAGTTGCAGTTTTGAATGAAAAATAAAAGTAGCTAGTTACCTGTGAGAGTGACTTCCTGAGCGAGGTGATCTGAACTGCCTGGTCCGTCTGTTCCTGGTTTGACAGAATCTGCCTGATCTTTTCTTTTTCTATGGCCACTGTGTTAAAGGCTGACTTCAAAAGAGAGTGCACTAGAAAGAATGTGGACAAAAAAGTGGAATTTATTTAATATTTACACTTAATACTTAGACTTTTTTATTTTTTCCAAACTTTCCAATATGTACTTTTACAGAAAATCTAAGATGAGGCCTCACACAAAATTAAAGATTTGAAAGTGAATCCTATTAAATGCAACTACAATTATTGTATGATCTCTGCTTCTACAACTCATGCATACTGACTGTTGCACAGACCTTTTTGGGCGATGGTGCAGAAGTCCTCCTGTAGTTTAATGTAGTCACTGGTATACTCCACAGTCTCCGTCAGCCGCGACGCAGGGGGCTGGTAGTCCGCCAGCTCAGCACAGAGATTAGGGTTGGACGAATGGAGGCGGATGGGGGACATACTTGCAGACTGTGGGACCTGGAGATGAGACAGTGTCCATAAATGACAGACAATGACTCACCTGGAGGGAACTGGAGTTGTGAACTAACACACTCAACACACTCTTAATATGACTATCCATTAGGGCTACACAGTATTAGCAAATTTTGTGATATGTAATTTGGCTGTTAAGAGCAACAACATCGATATTATTGTGATATCTTAATATTATTATCATTTTTTGACTCAATAATTTCAATTATAATAAAACTAAACAATTAATTTACTAGTGAAATTCTGTCAAAATAAAACACAAAACCAGGGCTAAATCAAAGCAAATTTTTATCATTAATAAAATCATCTTTATTTAACATATTCTTTTTGTTAGATGGAGCACTTTGGTGTCCTTGCCATTTGTTGTTGCAGTACAGATTATTGCGTCAGTCGGTATTGATACTTTTGTGATATATTGTGCAGCCCTACTAGCAATTTTCCATTAACTACTGTAGTTTTCCCTTCACTCAGCATTGACTATAAAGAAGCCAGTTGGCCAATTAATGTCACCACTGCACACCAGTTAGCAGAATGTTAGCAAACCCAGTTGTCTTTGATGTGCTTTTAGTTATTTTTAAGGGCAAGACTGGACAGATTACAGTTTCTTTTAAATATCTTCGAACCCTCTTTCACAATGGAATGTGAAGCAACAATGCCTAATGACTAATTTTCTTAAAAAGCACTGTCATTTGTGAAAAGCAAAAAGAAAGAGAGGTTAATGGAAAAAACATGTCTCTGTGAGCAGTATTTTAATATAAGCCAAGTGACCTCATTAAGAGATAAACAGAACGAAATGAAAGATACGGGGAAATGATTCAGCTCTACCTCAGTACAAATAATTTCATCTCTTTGTACAACACATCAGAATTACAATACAAGTGTTATGTGAATGCTTATGGGTGAGAGGATGAATACCTGAAGCTGGAATTTTGCATCTTTCCCGACACTTTTTGTTCTCCATCTTCTGTTTATGCGCTTTTCTTTCTTAGACAATTCTACACAATTGGTCTAAGTGGCACATATCAACACACAACACAGTGATTACAGTGAAATGACAAAAATTATGAAGTAAATTATAATGGTGAGCTGGGATTTTGAACAACATAAGCAGAGCAAAATACAAACACAAAAGGGCTGATCAATTATGGAGCAGACTGTGTGAGTGGTTTCAAGTGATTCCAGGCAGCACTACACCCACACAGTTGTTATAAACTTTTGCAGGAACACTGTTAGTATGTGACACTTACTTTAAGCTGGGAAAATCTTTACCTGCATTTCAGTGAAATTAGGAGCTGACTGGGTTCTTTGTAGTATCTCCAGACTTTGTAATAGTCGACTCAAATCGGTCAGGTTGGACTGGCATCGGGCAAGCTCTAACAATTACATTTACAAACAGGGAGAGGTGTCACCAAATGGTTTTCATTACTGCACTCGAGGCTACAAAAGCCTGGAGCATTATTTAATCTACTGCTCTGTTCAATGAAATTTGTTCTAAATATAAGCAGGGAAATAGCACTTACCCTCTGCGCACTTGTCCATCTCCTCTGACTCCTGGAGCCAAACTGCCACCTTGCTCTGGCCGTTGCTGTAGGGAGCTGGGAGGGTGCTGTTGCTGCTGTTATTGGGGGCCACTGGTTGCCATGGCAAGCTGCTGGGTTTCATCTGCTTTAATTGAAATAGATAATAAGTTGAACATATTAAAGTGTGATTTCAGATTGCATGACATAATGTAATGTATAGAGTTATAGTTAGAGGGCTGGTTTCCAAAAGATGAAAAATTGCCCATGCAGTGCAGCTCTAGTATTCTGTAGAGTACAAAATACGAGAGACTGCACCCGGTTCATCAGCGACTCCTGTGTGCCGTCTGAGTGATTAACAGTTTAAAACTAAACATTATATATTTTGACTAGGAAAAAGTCCTCAAACTGTTGCATGAAACAGGGAATAGTTAAATCACTGAATAAAACAAAACTAACTGATAAAACAAAACTAACCACACAGAGCTAATACTATCTTTTGCATTTATATGGATATCTTGTGAGCCTTTGATCTAGTACTGTACATTGTAATTCATTTAGAGCCATTGCAACTGCTCTGATTTGAGATGGTACTGGTCACCTGTAATAATGGGTTCAAGGTCTCAGTGGGCACCTTCACCTGAGCGTCACTGGTTCACACACTTGAGAGGGTTCAAACTTAGCAAGTCCTGACAAACAAGCCGTTCTGTTATCCAAATGATCTGGATCCAGTTACCAGTCTGATCACAATTGCTGTCCTTAGCAAACAAATCAGAGACTACAGCAAGGTCAGTAGTGGAGAAGACAGAAAATCAGTATCTGTAGTGTGGGTTTTGCATCTTCTTGTCTGTGCTATTTCAGTCTATCCCAGTTTCTATTAAAAATTAGCTCCCATGATAAACCCATAGTGAATTAGATAGTCAGCCCAAGGCAACTCTCATAATGAACATTTTCCTTCTATCCCAAATTTTCCTTTGAAATCCACATGGGAACCTAAACTTAATTTCCCCTCCTATACAATAACCCTGTTCTTGTCGTGATCCCGGTTTGCTGTCCTCCCGTGCTGTGTTCCCCCCTCCCTCACCTGCCTGTCTCCGGAGCTGGGCGGAGTCCTGCTCCTCCTGCGCGCACCTGCAGCCCATCTACGCAATCAACACCACCTGCTGTGGATAAGAGGAGCGAGGACCAGACACTCGGCGCCGGAACGTCCACGTGTCACACGTGAATATTTCTGCTCGACTTTGTACCTTAGCACTTTCTTGTGAACCCATGTCTGATTGGAATTTTGGCTTTTCTACAGACCTCCGCCCGAGACCCAGCTCCGGACCTCCCTGCACCTGCACTCCTACCTTGGTATGGTCTCACGTTACCCACGCCTTGCACGTATGTCTTCTCCTGCTCACGGATCCGCACCCACGCTCCCCAGCTTCTCTGCATCTAAGAACTGTCCATGAACTGCGCTGTGAAGCACCCTCGTTCCCCGGTCTTGTGAACTATTGAACCGTGATTATTATGTACCCACGTTTTGTGAATAAAGACATTGTTTAACCCTTCGAGAGTCGCGCACTTTGGGTCCCTCTTGCTGGTTACGACAGTTCTGTGGACCCAGATCCTCCCTTTCCCCCACCTGGCTGGATGACCCTACCGTATCCTGGATGACCCTCCCTCTGTTTCTTAGTCTTGAGTGGGCTCTGGCTCTACAGACTTAAACTTTATCTGGAATGGATGCGTGTTAGTCCTGGACACATCTGTAGCCTGTCCGTCCATGGGAGTGGATCCCCCTTTCACTGTGGTTCTTCTTGAAGTTTCGCTTTTTCTTTTTTGTTTTTGAGTTTTTGTCCTTGCCGTGAAGGGCTAAAGACAGGATCTTCTAACTTTCTGTTGGTTAAATCAATCCCTAAGAGGCGACTCCTGTTATGATTTTGGGCTTTACAAAAATTAATTGAATTGAATTTAGCAGCGAGGCTAACTCAAGAACTCACCTTGGCCTCATGTCCCAGAGTAGATACATTTGGGGGAGACTCGATGGCAGTTGGAGGAGGAAACGTTCTCATGGTGGCCTCTCGAGGAGATCGCACAATCTCGTTCTGTCGGTAAAGCCGGTGGTGACGTAACTTGGACACCCAGGCATCGAAAATGTCTTGAGATTTGACCTAGAGTGAACCAAAGACAGGGAACTGGGTGATGAATGTGATCTTATGTGACAAAGCTGCAGTGACAGTATTGATCTATGTTACCTTCAAGTGATATATATGCTCCTCTGTGTCCAGGTCAATGCGCCGACTCCTCTTTTTAATTGACATGACAGAGAGGCCCACATCAATGCTGCCATGGAGTTTTCCTTTCTGGATCTAAGAGAGAACCACATTTAAGACTAAACCAATATAACAACTTAACAAGAATGACAAAACTATTCTTGGGCCTATAATTCCTTTGGTGTTGGGTAAAAGCAAGGGCTGCAAGAGAAACTGCAATCAAATACAAATTCCAATGGCAAATACTGCGATTACTTAAGTACCATATTTTCCTGTGTAAACAACCAAATATCCTGTGTTTAGGATAGTTTTAGACCTCTATAAACATTTTGAAGTGCATTTGATTTTTGTATTAGTATGTTCTGTTTCATTCACTCAAATGGTGCTTCTGGACATATTTAAATGTACTGAATCCTAAAATGTGTTTTGTGAAAAATCTAATTCTCCCTAAAATTAGTGCAAGCCTATATAGTTGTGACCAACACAATATAAAATAAGATTTTTCAAAAGCATCTACTTTACAAGGACAAAATCAATGACAGCAGGCACTTCTTAGTTATTAAAACAATAAACTGAACTCTAGAGATTTCAGTCTAATTGGATTAAAAAACTGCTCCAAATATTTCAGAAGTTCTTGTTGAAGAAGTGTTGAACTCTAAAAGGTCTTTGAGTCTTTAAGTATTATTAAAGTTGAATATATTATTATACTGTTGTTATATATTTGTACACCCCTGAGAGCACAGTGGGGTCATGCTGCATATGTTTTGCTGAGTCAGGGCCAGTTACAGCTGATGTCAGAGCATGCAGCTCGCTGCTATGGGGCTGACGTCGGAGGTACTTACATCAAGAGGGGACTTGGAGTACTTGAGGATGCCATTGTCCAGAACAAAAAAACGCTGAAAAGAGAAAGAAAGGTTAGATTTTTAATTCGTACTGCATTTTATTTCAAGTGTAACTTAAACCTACTGATAAGGTCTGACAAAGGGTGAACTTAAGTGTAAGAAAATAAAACACTTTATTTGGTTGGCATGTTGTTTAGCATTCTGAGGGCAGCTGTGCCAGTAGCAGCAGCCTTTGTGTCAGTGTTTGCTAATGCGATTACCTTGTGCCAGCCTTTCAGTGGCCATTTGCGCTTCTTCAACATAAAACCTTCATGTTTATCGGGCCTCCGAACATTGCTCTGGCCAATCTTGAGCCCCTCAATGATCTCCCAGCTGTCTGCTTCCTAAAAGAGATAAGATAATACAAGATAGGATTACTGTTGCAAAGTCTACACTGAGACAAAACATCTCTAAACCTACTATTGTATTCAGGTTCCTTTTGCCCTCTCAGCATTTCCACACCATTAGCTTTCCCTGACCATGCTGTCCTTCCCTATTTAAAATCTGTGCATCAAAGTGATGCCTCGAGAGACAAGGAGCCGAAGGGTTAGGTATGGAATTGCACCCCAGTTTCACCAAGAGCATAGAACTGGCAACCGTGGAATCATGAGACTCATAGCTTCGTTTCCACTTTGGATCTCTATGGGCCGGAAAACATCCACAGTGTCTAAGGTCGCACTCACACTAGGACTTTTGAGCCGTGCTGTGCTCAAGCACGATTGCGTAGGATTCTATGGCCCCACTCACACCTGCACAACTGACCCGAGCCATGGCCGGGTGACGTCATCACATGGCACGGTTTGTTTACATGTTGCGCAGCAGTGCTATCGCTTTAGAGGAGAAATAAGTCATCCGACTTGAAATATCGCTTAAATAGTGATGCAGATATGAGACCTATCGTGATACGCAATCCTCTGTAAATTTATGGATAAAGCAACAGTGTGGAGGAGCAAGGACAACAGGCGACAAGGCTTCAAAACTTGTGTCTGTCCACCACTATTTCCTGTTTATCAATGCACAAAATCAAACATATTATATTCTCAATGGATAATGCATCTAACATGAGCCAAACCCAATGTATTACACAAAAAGATGCTAAAATGTGGCGTAAAGAAGCAGAGAATGAAATAAATCCAGAAAAAGCTGTCAATAAACCGGAAGACGTTTTGTGTTTACACTGGCTTTATCTTAAAACTTGGATTACTTGGAACTCCTTTTTGTGAATCGCTGAGATCGGCCATACAATTATGAGTATACTTCAAATACAAGCAGAGCCCTCTCCCTGGACCCGGAGCCAGGCTTGGGGCATGGAAACGCAACTTGGCTGGAGGGAGCCGCACCAAACCGACACGCTCCAAGGCAGCCCCATGTGAACCGTGCCAATGGAAAAGAGGCTATGGTGACAGGAGCAATATGCCCTTCTCACTGTACTGCCCAGACAGGAGACAGTATTGTGTCATGTTTTCCTAGCTCACATTTCTGGTGTGTCTTCAGCTCAATGTAGGAGCCAGTGATACTCCCAGAACTTTCAAACTACAATACAAGATTTTCATTTAAGATAGAAATTATGATTTTTATCAGTCACATCAATTTACCACTCACATAATGCCTATCGTAAAAATGACTATTAGTCAATACTTCCTGCCAAAAAAGAAATCAAATTATAGCTTTTATCCCTGGACATGGATATCCCTGAGTCCGGTCTTTTCATCACAGAAGCATTGTAAGATAGCACCAGAAATCTCACAATGAATGAATGAACTGCACAGTGAAGGTGCCATTTCTATGACACCCTTAACTAAGTCTACTGCTGATGTTGATGCCAGTGATGTCACATACTAGTCCTACTACTACTACTACTACTACTACTACTACTACTACTACTACTACTACTACTACTACTACTACTACTACTACTACTACTACTACTACTACTACTACTACTACTACTACTATTACTATTACTACTACTACATTACTGCTAATTTGCTGTTAACTATAACTGTACACATTCTATGCTGATTAGCTTGTGAAGCAAAAGACAAATTGCTATTTCTCTGCTGTGGATCCCCAGACGACCCTGTCCCTGTCGCCTCAGTGCTGAACTACAGCTTATGAGAAAGTGATTCACACACGATTGAAGTCACATTACCTTTAAAAAAAACAAACAAACAAAAAAAACATGCCCACAGCTTGTTTTATGTGATGACCAAGAGGAGCACATCATTTCTGTAATGAGGTCATGCTTCTTCTTCACAGATTGCACTCCTCCTGTCAGCTGCTTCATGCATATGCAGAACTCAAGTTTAAGCAAACCAGCTACATTAACAGATTATGTAACACAAAATGCTTCTCTGCCTCTGTACCCATATATCACAAGGATGCAGTCTTCAGACTTGTCTTTAGTTAAAGCATTTAGTTAAAGTCTTGAGGTTTAGTCACGGTGGTACTTAAGAGTGCATTCACACTTTTTTGACTAAACTGAACTAATTTCAAAACTAATCCTCGACTAAACAAGAACTAAAACAGGACTAGAACAGGACCAAAACAAGTCTACCATCTGGACTAAAGTGGGCTAAAACCAGAACCCAACAAAGACAAGTGTGAACACACCTAAAGAGACCATGCAGTTTAAGAACGACTGGCTTTTATTATTTATTAACAGCAAATATACAATAGAGGCATTAAACTACTGCATACTTAGATTGTCAATATTTTACTACATAACATGCTCCATTCCACAAGTATTGTGGTTTGGTGAAAAGACTCTAAGAAGCCTGTCTCTCACTACAGATCAATACACTGGGTATTGCACAAACCCACAGCTCCATTTGAGTTGATGGCAGAGGCTTTATGATCCAAAACACAGAGCCAGAGAGATTTCAAAGTGAATATGATGTTGATCCCTCTCAGAGTTTGCTCCACTGAATGACTTCCTCATGTACAGTGCATGTATTTGTTTATGAGCCTGTTTACTACAAAACAACACAGAGCAATCAGAGAAGAAATGAATACATTAAAACGTCCAACAGCTCCTTCCAGTGCCAATCAGCATGACACACCTGTTAATGCTACAGTGAATGAGGAAGGAGGACATACGTCCTTAGGGAAGCCTTGGGCTAAATCATTACTATAAATATCAATTGTGTGGTGCCTGTTTTTTTTTAATACAGTCAAACTCATAGTCCATGTGAGAGGTCTACAGATGGAGAATCAGGACATTTCACTGCATGAACTCAGCACTGCCAGTCTCCATTGATCACACAGTTAATGACTGTCAGACTCAATAAATACTATAGTGTGTGTACAGTACTTAACAAGGGCTATGTAGACCCACAAAGTGATGATTAGAATAAAAGCATCCTCTGAACTGCAATTAATCAACCAGGGAAAATATACACACTGGCAAAGATATTAGTGATAAAAATGTATACCATCTTGTCTCAGCTTACTACTTCTTTGTTAATAAAGCCTGTAATGGCTACATAATTAGTGCGGTATACTTAGCATATAATTATGCAAATGCAGGTGACAATATTTGAGATTTGTGGTGCAAAGTACGACTTTAACCAGTTTAGGGCTTTTACACAATATTAGTTTTAAACCATTATACTGTAGCAGCTCAAAGACACCGAGGGAAAGAGGGTGAATTTGACTACAGTGTAAGGCTGGCACAGCAGTTAAGAGAGGAAGAGGAGGCATGACACATGGATGAGGAGTTAACACCCT
Organism: Periophthalmus magnuspinnatus; assembly: GCF_009829125.3. Lineage (NCBI taxonomy): Eukaryota > Metazoa > Chordata > Actinopteri > Gobiiformes > Gobiidae > Periophthalmus > Periophthalmus magnuspinnatus. Next base: position 11,214,080 of record NC_047146.1, read on the forward strand.
GAGAGGAGCAGTCTCTAATGCAGCTCCTCCACCTCTACTCTGAGCTCATGTAGGGGGAGGTCACCAGTCACTCAGCACAGCATAGGATAGTACAAAAACAGATCCAAATACAGGTCATCTGACTAGTATGATGGCACAACACCAGGGCATGGACATTGTACACTGGCTGAGAGCAGACTACACTAGCTCCAGCACTGAATATCCCGTGTCTTCAATTACTTAATTTTATAGTGTCATCATAATACTTGTACTGAAATAAATAATACATATCAAATTATAATTAGATAATTAGATGGTTCTTCAATTTTTAAAAGTGGGATAAATGCATGTTGTTGGAGTATTCCATCATCCATTGCATTATAGACAAATTGATACATCTAAATGCCCCTGAAGAAGTGTCCTATGTTCAAAGCTTTGAATACTTAGTGTAAATGATCGCATCACCATATACACTGTACAATATTATACAGACCACACCACAATCAGCGAACTGAAGTGTGTCAGACATGTTCATGAAGTCTCATCTCTGTGTCAGAGGATTTTGCATGGTGCAGGTTTGTTGCCAGACCTAATCAACAAAGTAATGTGTGGACCAAGCAACAGTAACTGTGAGCTGCTGCATTCTGCATGTGCTGCCTCTAATTGCTCTCAGGAGAGAGCAGCAGCTGTCAGCAGCACAGTGGAAAGTCACATGTATTGACCAGGAAATTTGGGCTTGTTCCATTAAGGTTTTTTTTTTTTCCAACAAAACTCACACAAACATTTTATTTAATAATTCTTGCAATAGTTGAGCAGAAGTATTTACCTGGGCTCAAATTTGGCATCTTAAACTGAAGAGGTTTAACTAAAACTAGAAAACTAGTATATAATAAACAGGTAGCAACTGGATAAAAATATGCAGGGATACAGTTTTTTCAAAAAGTGATCCGATAACCTAACAGATACATTATTACATTTATTGTTGATTATTTCACTGATTAATTGCCTTATTAATCCAATTAGTAGTATTACTTTTAGTCTATTTGTAAACTAAATAACAAACTAAAAAGGGGTCAGAATGCCTGATGTGTACTGGGCATTAGTTCCTTTGTAGCTAAGGAACTAGCCAGCCTGTTACTAACTTCACACATTTAAGCTTTTTTCACCCTGAAAAGAGTCCACTATTACCCGAGATATTTCACAGCTTGACCAATCTGCTGCATCATGACTCCGAGCAGCTGCATCCACCAAGAGTTAAATCCCAATTAAATGTTAATGAGTCCCAAACCATAGCAACTTATCTTTAGCTCCTGATCAAGCAGGTGCGTGAAGCTAAATGGTAGCTGCTAGGAGAAGCTGAGGCTGTTAATATCTAAGCAGCTTTGGTCAGCCCAGGACTTCATTAAAAAGAGATGAAAAGGGATTACAAATCAAGGTCCTACAGGATGGAACATTGACAAATGTAATTAGAATAATGAAGCAACGTGTATATTTATCTTTAGAAGTACAGTATATTAGAGTCTGGTGAAACAGAACTGTATATAAAAGGATTTTTGTTCAAGCCAAACGTTTAAATGGGCCTCACAGTTGCCAGTCCAGTGTCCATCTCCCGTGGTGACTTCCAGAGAATGCCACATGTTCTCCAAGTGTTGCTCATGAAATATTAACGAAGCGTGTCCAACGGAAAAGCTATGATGTCAGAGATTCCAGTAGCGGTTTTCAGTTTCCGCAGCCATGGTGATGCAGCGACTCGGTGGGGTTACGGAGGAAGCAAGAGGAAGGGGGGCTCAAGCGGTTGGGATTGGGTTTAAGTGCTTGACCCGTGAACTGTGAAATAGAGTGGTATTGTTGCCTACGAAAGTCTTTCATTTACATAATACAGTCTGCACTCTGATAGCTGATTAGTTATCTCAACCATGGAGGAGCTTGAGGGCATTTTGTTAATGTTTTTTTTTCCTTTTTCACGCAAGTAATTTTTTATTTGTATGTGGAAAACTGCTGAGTCAAGCCCAAAAGCCAAATAGTGTGAGTCTCATTTACAAATGACAATGCGTTATCTGGAATATAAAATAATGCACGATTATGTAAACATAAAGCCATATTATTTTCCTAATTGCTCCTCTATTTACATTTTAGTCATTAGCAATCAAAACACGTCTGATGCAGTGGAGACTAAGACGCATGAGCACACAAAGGCTGGGGCAGCTAAGAAAACATAAAAGCCAAATAGTAAAAGAAAAAAAATTAATCTGTCAACTGGACAAAAAGTTGTAGGAGGGAATGAGCAAGAAGGGGATGAGCAGGGAAACCTCATCAAGCCGCTTCTCCAGGACTGAGGAAGATGAGCAGCAAAACGTCTTCATTCCAACAACTTTTTGTCCAGTTGACAGATGTTTAATTTTTCTTTTATTATGGATCATACCCGGATGACTGAGGAATTACACAGATAACAGCCAAACATTTTCAGTACTGGATCAATACTGATTTCAAATTCCAGCACTAGTTTATGTTTAGTATATGTAAAGGTAAAATTTGTTACATTTTGTATTTGGCCATTGCTTACAAATTAAAGATGATTCATTCTGGTCTATGTAAATTCAAGCAATTCAAACTTTACAAAGGACACATGGCTTTACCTGTAGCAACAGATGATGCAGAACAGCTTTGACAGTTATCAGGATAACGTTCTCTTTAGTCTTCATTGCCGCTGCTCTATTGTTACAGCCAAGCAAAGTGCATCTGTCTTGTGCATGTAACTATATACGTACCTGCCGGCTGTCCCGCTGGGAGGAGGAGGAAGACGAGGCGCTCTTGTGCACTGGGGTGGAGGTCTTGAGAGGAGTGGTGCTCCGGTCCTCAGAGCTGAGAGCGCGGTTATGGGGCAGGCGTGGTGGGGGGGGCTGGCATTGATGGTACTGGGACATGGTGGGCTCTGGTGAAGGGGAGAGGATTCTGTGGACGTCCCTCAGCACTTAGCCCGTGTAAGAAGCATCCTCTGGGGCAGCACACTTCCTTCTGCTTACTGCTCACTCCTCATCTGAAACACAACCCAGAGGGAGTTACTACTTACAATTCTTTACCATTTATAATGCAGTTTTTATGACTACCATGATAGCAACACTTGGGATGCTAGTTTCCGCTGATCAAAATGCTTTGGCAAACTGCTTTTCAGACACTGAGCCACGCCTAAATGTGAAGCTTTATGTAAGCTGTGAATAGCCAATTGTTTTGAGCTGTGTAAAATGTAAAGCCATGGAATTCCATGACAATAGTGGGATAGAAGCTGCTCTTTGTGATACTGTTGTTGACAAAATATAATGTATATTTGCAGTAAGCAATTATTATAGCAGAAAAGAAGCCAAGGCAGTAGATGAGCTTGTATCTGAGTGAAAAAGTGTGTAATGAAACCATTATACAGATCTTCAACTTATAAAACAATGTTGGTCACTAGGAACTGTACTGGAGCTGTATTACATAGTAGCTATTTCTTTCTCAAGATGTTACAGAGCTTTTTCTTTTCAAATCAATGCAATATATGGTTCTAACAAGAACAGCAAACAAATCACTGTCTGTGAAAAGGCCATCTCCTCAGCACCTGTACAAGTCCAGCCCTCCACTCCTCACTTTATTATTCTGATCAGTGGCAAAGGTTCAATGTACAAACAGCACTCAGTTGTTATTATTCAAAGAACAGTCTGGCTCACAGTCTCAGGAATGCCCTCTGTCAAAGCCCCTCATAGATTCAGACTGGAGCCTGCAGCTCCAGCAATGATTTGAAACCTGCCTTTTAAATATCCCCCTATCACATTCACTATTACTGATGGACACGTTAATTATAATAACAACAGCCACTCCTGAGTACTTATTACAGTACAGACAACAGATTTCCACAACTCTGATTAAAACACTGACCAGACTTACCACTGTTACACCTGATGTAATTAAAACAAATGGCAGCTGGCAATAAAAGTGTAATGTTGTGTAGCGTTCCCATGCAAACTAATTACAACTGAGTGAATGTTGTTCATTATTTAGTCAATTCAAGGGAGCTCTGCAAGTTTCCATTTGGCAACACAGAGCAGCAGCCATAATCAGATTCTACTTGACATTTCAATATTTCAGTTGATTCATTAAAGTTAGTCACATAGCAAATGTATACTTTCTGCTATAATCATTACATCAAAATTGTTAAAGATTTCTAATGTCAACAATGGGTTGAATATAAGTCAGATATGAGAACAAATTTATGCTGCAATGAAACATAAATTAGGCAGCAGGAAGGATAAACCTCGCCCCCAGCATTAAAGCCAATGCTGTTTATAGACAGTGATGCAGATAAAGAATAAACTACAGCCTGACAATAGGTGATTGTCATAGGATTGTCAAAAATACTAACCAATGCTAAAAAAAAAGTATCAGCGAAGAAGAATCTAAATTTAAAAATCACATCAAATTGGATGGATAGTGGCTATTTCCCATAGACTGTATAAAGATGGGTCATTTTTCCTGAATAAATAAAAACATGAAAAAAATTATATATAGTCTATGATATTTCTTGAAGTTATTGAAAGTAGTACATGAGCACATGGTAATATTGAAGATATATTGTGTTGAAAATCCCATTCTATGGTAGTGTTGTCACAATACTAAAATTTCAAACTTGATTTCACTATTAAGGAATAGACTCACTACTCAATAGTTATTCTGATACCACGATAACAAAAACCTTCTTTCTTTAGACAATAGAATGGGATTTTCTACATTAAATAATAATGCTTTCTTTTATATTTCCATGTGGCCTTATATCTGTGTAATCCCTGGTCCATGGGCATATACTAGTATATGTGGTCTTATAATGTTCTGATACAGCTCAAGATCATTCTAAAGCTATTCAGAAAATTATTCTGTCCTGTGAATACGACTTTTTTAGTATCGACACCTGCTCCAATGAGTAGCTAGTTTTGATACTAATTTTAGTATATATTAGTATCAGATTTTTTAAACTTTTGACAACCCCATTCTATGGTCTGAAAAAGTGATTTGATCATCATTGTGATATCGAAATTGGTCTCAAGTAGAAAGCCTTTTCTTCATTATCGAAATTCCTTCAATTTATTTGTTGCTATGTAACGTTCACAACAACTGAAAGAAATTATCTGACTGAGAGTCTGCATAAAAATTACCTTCAAAAAGAACATGAAACAGTTCTGCTTTTTGTCTTTACTGTTTTACAATGGTATGATCTTGATCTGGTCAAACTCTTGATAAGAATTTCCCTTATACCCCCTACTCACTCACTCACCATGCAGAAAGCAGACCAACACGTGTTTGAGCAGCAGGATGTTTTCCTCTGGAGCGCTGGTGAGTGCCGTGTGGTTAGGGAGCGTACATGGAGCATACTCACACCATAATCTATAATTCAGATCCTCTCGTCATCATGCCTGGCCTGTCTTAAGCCAACTAGGATATAAGCTGCTAAGCCCAAGGCACAATATTAGACTACTCACTCCTTGACCTAATAAGGAAACAAGTGGGGTTATCTTCACAGTCTATAAATATATGAAAAAAGTGTTGTCTTTTCTAATGCAGTCTGTATAAACCCTCTGAGGCAACAGAGTCAAATAACAAGAATGTATAACTAGTTGAAAGAATGAAAGAAAATATTTACAAAGTTTTCACTTTGTCCATTTAAATTCAGGAATGTCTTTCTGATACAAATTAGAGATTTTTGTGTTAAGTGACACGGGAGTATAAAAGCATTCCTTTGTTGTTTAAATATATAAACCATATGTGTTGTCTTGTTCATGGACCTTTATTTGTATTTAATAAATAAAAACAAAATTAAAAAGATGTGATTGATGGATGAGAGGAAGAACACCATCTACATTCTTTTCCATATCATTAACTAGTGATTGATCCTTATTACACTTTTAAATGCAGGGTCGTTGGTCTCAGCGTAACTTTTGCTAGAAATGCTTCCTGTTAAACTATCGTGTGTGTGTTACATCATGTGTGGCTCAAGGATGTAGATGTAAGATGGCTTGCAAACTTCCCATTTTAAAATGTAAACAGCAATTACATCTAGATAACATTATATATCAATGCCGTAAAATTCAAGGAAAGGGAACATGGTAGACCTCTCGGTAAGGGTCAAAAGACGACAAATAAAAAGACTATTTAACTCTAGTAGCCCACTGACTGTGTGCTCCTAATCTGTGAAATGGAAAAGAAAAACAGACTTGAAGTTTAGTATCCCAAGAAGTCAAGGGGCTTCACAGCCTCAAAAGGCAAATGTTACATTGCAGAACCAAGTATAAAACATGAATTATACTATTAACCTCCTTAAAGATTCTAGTAGTTCATTGTAATATCATCATAAAGTTGAGGGAAATATTTACAAAGTCCTGCCATCCCATCCCACCTTCACTGTACAGGCTTGCTAATACCCCCCTCTATGTTGCATAATTAAAGTAGATCAACAAAAGCAGACTCATGTCCTAAGGTTGTATTACCCACAGTGATGGAAAGAATACTTTGAAAATGTATTTAGTTAAAGAATACTGAATACCTGCATTAAAATGTATTTTATAACATATTTGGTTACATGGTCCATTCATAGTACTTTATTCTGAATACTTTATAAATATATATGTTTCTTTTTTGTTTTTTTTACACAGGAAAAAGGAATACTAAATTGTGTGATCAAATACTACAATGTATTCCTCTGATTTTATGAAAATAACTGTATTCTGAATACCACCAAATAAAAGAGGAAATGTGCTGGAAAACTGAATTCAGAATATGTATTTTTGGTACATTCACTTACTTCCCAATACTGATTACCAAGCAATTGAGGATGACTGTTGTCTTAATAATGCACATTGATCAGTACAACAGTGTTTTGGCTGTTTACTGGCGGTAGGTGTCATGTATCACACTACATGAAGCCACACATCATATATAGCAGCTAAAGCATTGTCAATTGATTCTAAAGAAGCAATGCTAAAAATAAATCAACATATTTAATTATATTTACCACTTCCCTGTTCTTTCACAAAATCAGGAGTGAAAGAACTGGAATACTGGAACACCTTGAACAGGACAGGGCCAAGAAATAAATGGGAAAATCAATCATTCCTGCTGATGAACGCAATGTTTTCAAGAAGCCATTCCCATGTACATTTAATCTGATTTGGAGTAATTCAAGCAGCTGCAAAGTCACTGTTTGACCTTCATAAACCAGTTATAATTGGTGGATGAAAGGAGCAGCAGCAATGGAAGTTTACTTTCAAAGAGTTGCCTTTCCTGTAATGAGCTATAAACATGGATGGTAGGTCAGTGTCAGAGCAGATAAATAGGCTGTTTGGAAACATACCTTAGGCTAAATATACATAGATATATTATAGAGGCTCTTGGACAAGATTACAATGTATAAATATAGAGATGAGTTCATCTGTGAAAGTCTCAGTGACGCATTACGTCTACTGAAGGCTATGCTACACTATCGGCAAGAGCCAGGAAGAGCTGGCTGACCACTGATCACCACTGACAGACCCCCTTAAACATTATCTGTTTCCATGAAGGCTCTGTAGAGGACCTTTAGCAGCTTGCTAAGTGTCAAGAGTCGTGTCTGACTGACTGGTGTTCCTTGGTGATTCACTCAGGATGCACACGGAGATGCTGCCTCTGAACAGCGGCCAAACAGCCCGGCACCACAAAACTGTCACGAAATCACTCTTAATCTCTTTCATTATCTGCGTAAAATATGAACGTCTCATGAAATGTCCAAACAGAAAAATATGATTTCCTTACCACAAACACGATGTAATGACCATGTCTTAAGTGTTCTTGGCGCAGGAAACAATTGAGACGTCTCCTTGACTGGGCAGACTCCCGGCTTTTCAAACACCGATGGCCTCCATAAACGTCCAACACAAAACTCTATTTTACACCTAGATACGCGCAGTAACCGGGAGTCACGATAGTGGAAAGTGCTGTGTTAGCCCGTTTCCTTGAATGCGGGCTGTGGTGATGCTCGACTCAGCTCAACTGCACTCGGCGCTCGCTCCTCCCTGCAGCAGCAGCAGCAGCAGCAGCGAGACCAGCTTTGAGCGGGAACAAAACACCGGCCTGGATCAAAACACCGGCCTGGATCGCACAGACCGGCTGGAAAATGCTCGGAAAAAAACGGAACCGGAGCACCATAAAGTGGAACGGAGCACCTGACGTCAATGAGACTCCTCCGGGGGCAACTCATGATCTTTATGGGCACCTTGAGGTAAGGTAAATTGTCTCTGTGGTTTAGTTAAACACCGGGCTATTTCATAAACTGGAATAATCTTTTATCTCTCATCATTCATTAGCCTTACCTTATTCAAGCACGCAATAAACTCAGACTAGCAAACATGTGCAATTAGCTTACCAATATAGTTTAGTAGCAAAAATGCGTTGCCCAGGACAAATGGCAAACACATCGGATAGATTTACGTTTACGTGACACATACTGTGGGTTTACACCTTTATGCAGTTTATGCAAAACCCCCAATTTTTTTTCTTCATTTCTTTTTTGTCCACCATATGATAAACTGTCACTAAAGCTAGTTAACCCATTTATTTTCAGTCAAATCATATAAAAAATAAGCTTGAAATTCTCAACAATTTAAGCCTTATATAGCCCTTGTAGATCAGACAGTATGAGGCCAAGTGTCAGATTCACTAAGAGCACCACCATTTGTTTACACTCCAAAGGGTTCTGTAAGAGCTTCATTTTGAATTAGGTGTCGTTTTAGGGGAAGAAAATCACCATTCAGTATTAGGGAATAGAAGTAGATACATATTTTTTACAAAGCTGATATGCTAACTTAGGCTAAGCTTTTACAGACTCAGAGCTTTTAAGCCTGTCTGTTGTCACTTTATTACAGTCTTTGTAAGGCAATTAAATATAAGGGTTTTGGAAATACGGGTTTAAACTTTGCCACTAATTAACTACTAGTTTTATTTGATTTTTTATCCGTTCATCCTTGACACTAGATGACATTTCTAACTTCGAGTGTCGTAATCAAACGTGATGAAAGAGTCAGCTGACGTATTGACGTAATGGCTGACGTAACTTTACGGAAAGGAACCACGTTGGTGCGCGCTAGTCTACGGCAGTCGTCTACCCGGCACGAGGACAAGTCAAGTCTCTCTTTTTTTTTAAAGCTTAGCTGTGATTATTTTACCGGTAAGTCACTCTTCAAATATCATATTTTATTATTTCACCGAAGGGTCCGAATGAATTTCCCTTCCAACACAGTACAGTCAACTTTAATGCCACAAATCTGAACGTTTCATTGTATGTTGTGACCTCTAATTTTGAGATGTCCAACAAGGAGTCAATTTACAGTTATATTCATATATATCCATATATATTATAGTCTATGTAAGCTGAAATTGTTTAAATAGTTTACGTAAAGTAATTTCAAGAGAACGTGTTTAAACAGGCCAGAATAACTTCTCTTGGTTAGCATTAGCTTAGCATGGGATGCTTTTGCTTTGGGCTTTCAAACGAATTCAGATAATCTAATTGTGTTTGTTTTATTGACACCTAGAAAATGCCTGGAGATATCAACAAAGGAAAGAAGGCCTTTGTTCAGAAGTGTGCCCAGTGCCATACTGTTGAGGAGAATGGAAAGCATAAAGTCGGGCCAAACCTTTGGGGGTTGTTTGGACGTAAAACAGGCCAGGCAGAGGGTTATTCCTACACAGACGCTAACAAAAGCAAGGGTAAGGACTTTTAATCCATAGTCATACATGTTGTCCCTCTTATAACATGATATTTACTTTGATTTCTTTCATTTCAGGTATTGTTTGGGATGAGGACACCCTGAATATTTATTTAGAAAACCCAAAGAAGTACATTCCTGGAACTAAGATGATCTTTGCTGGCATCAAAAAGAAGAACGAAAGAGTTGATCTTATAGCATATCTGAAGTCTGCAACTTCATAAAGAACTCTATATGCCTGTTAGTTTTTCTGTATCTTTAATATCAAAATATTGCAACTATGAAAACCACAGGGGTTTTGGCATCTCGACTTGCTGCATGTATCACAGCTCTACCTCCAAATTCAAAATGTACTTTTTTCTGCCTTAACTATTTTTCTAAATAAGTTATTGAACTCTTCAACACAATATTATGTAAAAAAAAAAGGTTGACTGTGATAATGGTTGAGCTGCGATCCTGTAAAAACCTAGATATGGCAGAGTAGTATTTACTACATGTTTCTTTGATGTAATGAATCTATTTTAAATGTTTTATAACCGGGCCCTTTAGTCCACCCCAGGGCAACTTATCGTATAATGAATTGTCTTAAATAAAAAATTACACTAAATGGCCCTAGCAAATGTTGTTTGTTTATTTAACAAATTGCCCATCATTCAACAATGAATACTTAATGGTTTTGGGTGTGTTTTGAAATAGTTTATTTTTAATTTAAATTTTTTTCTCTAACATTTGAGAGATTGTAATGTAATTTATTGTAATGTTTTTTGACAAAAACATTACAGTCGGGCAATGTAATGTTTTTTGACAAAAACATTACAGTAAATGGATACAATTAAGTCCAATCTAATAACTTGAAAATTAGAGCCTGGTCTGTTGTGGCGTTTGAAAATGCATCTTGTAGCGCCATCTTGTGCCTTTATCGTTTTACTGCATCATGCTATCTTTCCAGTTGTTCATTGGGAATTTGGCAATGCAGAACAATATTGGGTATTAGTCAGGTTTTCTGTTAAAATTATTTTAGATAGTTCTAGCTGAATTTATCCAACATAGACGAGATTTGGCCGCAGCCGACAATGGGAGGCTAAAGTGATAGGCCTATTTATTTAAATACATAGGCTAGAAGTCAACAGTGCATGTACTTAATAATTGCATTTTGAAGCTCTCTTGAAAATGAAAATAAGCTAAATCAAGTCAAAAAGACATGATCACTAAAACAACTGAGTTCCTTTGCGTGACGAAGCGCGTCAGCGGGACCGAGCCAACCACAACCAGCGTCATTGCGCACTAAAAGTCTTCACAACAGTGGTGAGCGCTGTAGTCTATGTGATTCCCAATGCCTGCTGTGACGGTCAGCTGCAAAAAAGTGTGGTACCAGTGCAGCCTTTTCTGCTCTTGTTTCATTTAGACTGAATGTGCTGAAGGATGGAAGTGCGCGCAAACGGAGCCTTCACGCTCCTGAGTGGACTTTGGAAATGTATGGAGAGCCTAAAAGGGACCCCTGACACAAAAGAGCCTGAAAGTTGGGGTTTTACAATGATACCTTACTTATGCACCAGTTAAGGAACATAAATGATATTTCTTCGCTCAACTTCATGTATTTGGTGCACTGAGGACCCTGTGAAGAAGAGCCATGGCAGTGTCAAAAATGCTCTTCTCTGACGTCGAAACTTTTCTGGACTCGCACCCCGACTTATTTGAGGACTATCTGAATCGAAAGGGGAATTATGGCATGGTGGAGAAATGGCTCAAGAATCATCAGGCGAGCAAAAGTAATTCAGCGGCAGCGGCTCCCAGCGAGCCTCGGGAGGAGAAGAGCTCCGCGTGTAAGGACAGCTGGGCGAGTAAATGTGATGGGCTGCAGAGGAGAGCCTCACAGAAGGAGCTCCGGAAAACTTTTGCGAGGTCAAAAGCGATTAATGTCAACAGAACGTATGACGAATATGTGAATTCTAGGGCACAAGAGCCGCTAACTAGCATGAGGAGGAGAGCGCTGCTGAGAAAAGCCAGCTCTCTGCCCCCGACCACTGCGCACATCCTGAGCGCTCTGCTTGAGTCCAGAGTTAACATCCCACAGTACCCATCCACCGCTGTGGATTTTAAATATTACCTCAAAGAGCACAACGAAAGAGAGTTTTTCTTAGAACTGGTCAAAGACATTTCAAATGATCTGGATTTAACAAGCCTGAGCTATAAAATCCTCGTGTTTGTGTGTATTATGGTCGACGCAGACCGGTGCTCCTTGTTTTTAGTGGAGGGCACAGGAAATAAAAAGACATTAGTGTCTAAATTCTTTGATGTACACGCTGGTACCACAGTTCTGCCCTCAATGAATTCTGATGAAGTTCAAGTGCCCTGGGGAAAAGGCATCATTGGCTATGTGGCTGAACACGGAGAAACAGTGAACATTCCTGACGCTTATCAGGTGCCTGCTTCTATGTGCGAGCGTGTGTGCATTTTGCATGAGTCACTCACAGGGAAAGACGCAGGGGATCAAAGTATCACTTTTTCATTCACAGTTAATGGTAAATTAATGTAAATGTGCAAGAAATGCGCAATTTTAAAAATTCTTCTGCAGAATTCTACATTCACCCCATAACATGTATGCACATTCATCATATTTGCTATTACAAAGTGTTGCACATTCCTTGAGGCAGATCTAGGTCAGTGCCTGGGTCCTCCATGCACAAATATGATGATCTTTGTAACTCCTGTGTATCTAGTTTTGTTTGAAATAATACACAGTCCTCTCAAGCCAGACACACTGCTTCATTCACAGCTTAATATTTCCCTTTTTAAGTGTGCAGTTATAGTTTTCCTAATATAGGGCCATGATAACGCAAGCAATTCATTTTTGTTGTTGCAGAATTTCAGAAAAATATGAAGAAGAAACCTCTACACTTGTCTTGACCTTTTATGTCCTGGGTTTGTAGGACCGTCGATTCAGTGATGAAATTGACAAGTTGACAGGCTACAAAACCAAGTCACTTTTGTGCATGCCCATTCGGAACAGTGATGGGGAGATTATTGGAGTAGCTCAGGCCATCAACAAGACCTCAAGTGGAGAACTCTTCACTGAAGACGATGAAAAGGTAAGTTCAAGCCTTTGCCTCTAAAGGCTGAATCTTTAGTCATTAATCCATAGCCATTCGTAAATTTGAGAAAAGTATGAATAGCCTATGTTACAACAATCTGAAGAACACGATCACAAAAGTTCACTGCATATTGTATGTATCATATTGACTCCATGTGCGCACATCCTTTTTTTGTAATCCAAAAAAATAACCACAACCACTTAATAAATGTGTCTCATTTGCTTTTTTGTTCTGTTCTCTCAAAGCAGTTATTACTCTAGACTTTTAACTCTTTAGTCAATTCAAAACCACCTCAAAGTTTGGCACCAAACAAGTTGTGAAACCTATGAGCTGTTTTAAAATGTTTAGTGTGAATTTCACAAAAAAATATGTTATTTATGGATCTTGGGAGTGGGTGGATTCATTTTCCTTTTGGCACATTGGGGGAAAGAATGAAACAATTGCTTTGTTATTTAAATTATTCCAAGCACAATGTGTTTGTATGAATAGCTAATGTATTAAAACACCACGGCTATATATTGACCTTTATGAAAATTGTTAGCGACTTTGCAATTGTAAAGTTTATCTTCTGTTTCCCATTTTGTTATAGTTAAAGATAAAATCTGTCAGAAATAGCACAGTTTTAAAATAGGTAGTGACATTTTAGTCGTCTCTCTTGATTCCCTATTTATGTAATGGTTTAAAGGCTGTAAGACCGAATGTCTGATGACATCCTTAATTTATGCATTGTTTATGATGAATTCCAATGATGATTTCTGTTGTTTGTGCACATTTCAGTGCATTTCACATTGCATCAACATCAGTCTAATGCTCAGGATGGCTGCAGCTGAATTAGTAATGAAAGGCCACGTTAGCGTCAGAGAATTCCATTCTGCAGCTTAAGAAAAAGCACCCCATTAAAGTGCACTGCAATTGTAAATGTTATTAGCTGGAGGTATTTCTTTTATTAAAACATGCAGCTGCCCATCACATTTTGAAACCTTATAGGTTTAAACACATTATAGTACTGGCTTTAAACCCACATTATCCTAATTATGTTGTGTTGATATCCTGCAGTCCTTTGGGAAGCTTATAATGGTTCAACCCATGTATAATTGCATTGTCTCATCTTGTGAGAAGAACTATATAGCTATTGCATAAGCTCTGTTCATCATGCAGTCTCTGCAGATTCATATCTGGACTTGATCTTTGCACAGGAATTAAAGCCTTGTACTGTTGTCTTTTCCTGCTGGCAAAGGAGGCATGGGTTTCAAGAGTTAAAAGAGAAATACTTGGTGATCATTACAACACAGCACTACCCAAACAATAACAAAAATGCTATACACTTTTAAACGTTTTCTAAGAATGGCGAAGCTGCCGCGATTGATCGTACTTAAATAATGCAAATGTTGGACTACTTATCAAGCCCCAGTCGTATTTTAGATATATGAGTTTGTGCCGCATGTCCAAACTGTGAGTGCTCACGGTGATGTCCCTCTCATGTGTTCACTATGAATCATTAATACAACACTAGTGTGAGAAACTTACTCACTCCAGTCCTCTACTTAAGAGAACAGTGCTTTGCTGGAGTAGTATTGCAGTAACTGTAGTGCATTTACTGAGGTGCATTTGTTGTAGCCGGCAGTGACTTACTCTATAGTAAATTTAGCCATATATGTTGCATAAATATTTGATGTCTCTTTGAACAAAAAAAACCCCATCTGATTTGATCATAACATATCTTTTCAAGTACACTGTAAAACTACAAGTTGTTTGTAGTACTCTGTTCAAGGGCATGTGGTGTGTAATAAGTTACAAGTGTGCAAAGTAAAAAAGTTATTTAAGTGTGTTTTTGAACTTTACCAAGGACTATTTCAGGGCATGGATAATACTCTTTTCATCCTGAGGGAAGGATGATTACATCTTACTGTCCAGCAACAGTAGGTCTTGTGTTTGGATCTCACCTTTAACATTTTACAGATGAGAGAGGAAGTGGCATAGTGCCTGAGACTTCTACATTTATATTTACACCACTCTATACCTATAACCTGGTCCAAAGGTAAAGCATCCTGTTTGTAATGCAGCCTTGTGTAATGGCCCTGCTGACAGAATGTAATTAGAGAGCAGCTCTTTTCTGAGCTTTGCCTGTTAACTCCACGGCAGATCCATAGCCAGATCCCCAAAGTCCAGCCTGCTAATGAATGTGCTCCTACTGGGGCTATTGATGTCCACTGCCTTTCAGGGAAAGCCTCACTGGAGATTTGCTTTGGACAGCTGAAATGGCATTTGCTCTGTGAACTTACTGCATCACACCTTCATTCACTTAAACCCTTATGTATAATGACAGGACAATGCCATGTTTTCAATGTGACCATAATTCATATAAAAGGTAAAGTTTTTGTTTATTTAATATAAAACAATCACTGTGGATTTATGAATATGATGGACAATTAAAATTATACATCAATATAAGAAAATTATGTTTTCTTTCTTCACTAACCTGTTTTGGGGGTTAAACGCACAGGTGTGTAGAGAGAAGACACTTCTTTACACATTTAGGAAAAGTCCTGCACACTGTATCACTTATGCATTTACTTCAATGACATTTCGATCACTCGGACCTTCCTCAAGTATGATGAGGACAGCCCCTTCCTGAATCTGACCCCAAATTAATTTAAATACCAATACATGATTCATTTTACCTCATCATATCTAAGCACAATACATAGAAACGTTATATTTTATATGCATTTTAAGCAATGCTGTAATGATGTAAAATGAATGTATTGGTATTGGTGTTAATTTGGTGTCTGATAGTACAAAATACTTGATATAGGTGGACCTACTTAATTTGGAAGCCAACATTGCACTACCAGCCAGATAGCTTGTGGCGGTCACAGTCACAAACCTAAGCACTGCAGAAGCTATCTGATTGGAAGCAAAACATCAACTTTCAACTTAAGTCTAGCTGTATAATATGCATAGTGAGTGAGATTGTGTGTGAAAGGTTTCTTCACTAACCTTTAAATGAATATGCAACAAACAAAAAAACAAACAAACAAACAAACAAACAAACAAACCATTATTGCCAAAATGTTACTTGATTGGACCAAATAATTAATTTAAAATTTACCTTTGAGATATAAAGTTTGTTAACTAATAGTGAAAAAGTCAATCAGCAGCTATGTGTTGCATTGTTCCTTTGAATAAATTAAAGTTAGAACATGTGCAATTTAAAGACACTCCACTTCCAGTGTATTTAAGGACAGAGGATTAAATCTATATGCATTATGTAGGGAGTTGTAGCTTCCCCAAGTATATCATTGAAGGTCTACAATTATCACAAACCTTGCAATTAGAGCTGTCAAGTATTCATGTGATTATATGAATCAATGGTTGAGAGCAAGAGGTTAGCTCTTTAGTCTGTCATACTAAAATATGTATACTTTTTAGAACTCTCTTGAGCTCATAAGTTATTCTCTTTACCTGTTAGCTGTACAAATTACAGATGTACAGTTTGTATTTGGTGCTGGCTGTTTTCTCATTCTGGTCATTTATGGCTAAATGGAAACACTTCAGAGGTGACAGAGCCCTCCTCTATCAGCAACTGCAGCTGACTAACTTCCCATTCACACAGCGCTGCCTCAGGTCGCACTGAGGGTGGTAAATATTAGTGGTCCTGTTGTGCCCATTGTTTGGTTTACACCACAGACAGATGCTAAATATAGATGATTTACACTATGGGCCTGGAAGAGGAAATGTTCCCCCTAAAATTTATGAATTCTTTCATGGTCTTCATGTTGGCTATAGAATGTAATTCTTGACATTATAAGACTCCATGTACCTCATTGTCAGTTATTTCTAATGTTATGAAAAATAACATAGTCAAAATAAGATGCTGATTCGAATTTTCCAATCTACATTAACACATTACATCGACTGCTTTCATTATTTATTTGAGAATATGAGCGTATTACAAAATTTACATTTTCAGCCTAAGGCACTGAGAGTCAGAATAGTAAAATGGTAAAATGTCAGTCACAGAAGTAATGATGCTATTAATGCTTTTAGGCAACAAAATCAAGCAGAGATAACGTTGTTGTTTTTTTTGTTTTTTTTTCTGAGTTAGAATGTTACGTTGACCAGTAATGAGTACTTTATTCAGCTCACATTTTCAAATATCTCGTATTTTCTGCAGGTTCTGCAGATGTACCTCCCCTTCTGTGGGATTGCCATCTCCAACGCTCAACTCTTTGCTGCCTCCAGAAAGGAATATGACAGGAGTCGGGTAAGGATGCTGGGGCCAGCACCCCACACCCCCACACCCCCTCACCCCACTGCTGACATAGTGGCTGTGTATTGATCCCAGCCCACTTGCTGCCACTGCAGAGCTGCATGAGGCCTAGTGTGGACATTTTCTCTGCTTCTGCTGAGGGGGATGGGCCTGTGTTCTAATGGTATATGGGCTGTGATCTAAGGCTTGGAGGAATGTTCAGAGCACCACTAATTTATGTCATACATTGATTTGTGATGAAGGAAAGATAATGAGAACTCAGATTAGTGGATGCAGACATGGGCTAGGCCATATACTTGTGTTTATTGAAATTGAATTGGTGCTTCTTTAGATTAAAGCCCACTTTATATGGGGATAAGCATTTTACGTAGGCCTTTTGTTTTATGCCATGGCATTAATAGTAATGGGTTAACTCAAATAACACATATCGTCTGAAGTGTATGTTGTTGTTGGGATTCAATCCTGTGCCCTTCCTCTTTATTCTGCTGTTCAGGCACTCTTAGAGGTCGTCAATGACCTGTTTGAGGAGCAGACTGACCTGGAGAAGATTGTCAGGAAGATCATGCACCGTGCCCAGACATTGCTTAAGTGCGAGCGCTGTTCAGTGCAGCTGCTGGAGGACATTGAGTCACCGGTACTGTTTTTCTCTCTGTGTAATGTGTAATTAATGTGCGTGTGTGTACATATGTATATGTATATGTATATGTATATGTATATATATATATATATATATATATATATATATATATATATATATATATATATATATATATATACATACATACATACACACACACACACACACCATTAACTGTAGACTGTAGTGATGTGTTGCCTAACCTTTCAGGTGGTCAAGTTCACAAAGTCATTTGAGCTGCTATCTCCTAAGTGTAGTGCTGACACTGACAGCAGGTATGTACTCCACTCCTATTAAAGTACAAGCATACTGTATATCGTACACAATGGAGGGACCAGTTATGACCAAAGTGAAAGATCTAGACACTCGATATACCTGTGTACTGGTAATGAAAGCTCTGCTAAACTGTGAAGTTAACTCAGAATTCATTTGTTGATTGTAAAAAAACAGGTGTACTGTAACAGGGATCATTGGGTGAAGCAAGACAGGCTTCATATATTTTGAAGGAATCAAAATAAAGCCCTGTGGTCAAGCATGTGCCATGACTTACACAACCACTAACAAACGAAGGGATTCTGACCAGCCATTTGAAAATGCATGCAGTTCTTTTAGCTTTATTTATATAACACATATATTACAAATAATTACATTTGTGGCATGACCATTCTTAAATGTTCACATCTGAATAGCAAGCGCTGCTGTCGTAGATCTATGAATGTGTCGTAACGGTGCGGATAGGACCAAAGGATGCAGACCAGAGCAGTTTTAACAGTGTTTATTTACAGCGGTGAAAATGCAGTCTTTAAACAGGTCACAAGAGCAGGTACAGGAACCGGGGAGCGGGAGACGGGTCAGGCGGGTGCGGTGCAGGTAGAGGCGGGCAGGACAGGACCAGGACGGGGATAGAAGCAGGTGCGGTACCAGGGCAGGCGGATCAGACGAAGACCAGAGCGGGGAGCGGGTGACAAACCAGAGACCAGGACCGGACAGGAGACGAGACGAGCAGGAGACGAGACGAGCAGGAGACGAGACGAGCAGGAGACGAGACGAGCAGGAGACAAGACGAGCTGGAAGCGATACCGGGACTGGAACGTGGCGGCAGGAGCTGGGCGAGTAGAGGCAGGAATCTGGAGGGTGCATAAATCCAAATGAGCATTTGCCGGAAAGTACCATATAACAAAGCTTAGCAAGAAACATTCACGTTTTACACGCGGACGGTCTGGCACCGAGTGTAGACTGCCAAGCCTTCTTGTACTCAGCAGCAGGTGGTGGTGATTAGGCTGATGCACCCCAGGTGTGCACGGGAGGAGTCAGGCACTCCACCCAGCTCCAGACACACAGGTAGGGGAGGGGGAGAGAGCACGGGAGGACAGGGAAACTGACATCATGACAGTACCCCCCCCCTAAGGTCCACCTCCTGGTGGACCCCCAGGCTTGTCAGGATGAGCGCGGTGGAAGTCTCTCACCATGTCGGGGTCCAGAATGCGTGCCCTGGGCACCCAGGATCGCTCCTCCGGACCGTAACCCTCCCAATCGACGAGGTACTGGAGGCCCCTACCACGGCGACGAACGTCAATCAGGCGGCGGACGGTGAACGCCGGGTGGCCGTCAATGACTCGGGCGGGCGGTGGGGGATCGGCCGGAGGGCACAGGTCGCTGGTCCGGACTGGTTTAACCTGGGAGACGTGAAAGGTCGGATGAATCCGGAGAGACGGGGGTAACTGGAGGCGCACCGCCGATGGATTTATGATCCTCATGATCTTAAACGGTCCCAGGAATCGGGGGGACAGCTTACGGGAGTCCGTCTTCAGCGGGACCGTCTTGGCGGAGAGCCAAACCATCTGGCCAGGTTGGTATACGGGCGCCGGGACACGGTGGCGATCGGCCGTCGCCTTAGTGCGCGCTCCAGCCCGAAGAAGGGCCGCCCTGGCCTTCTTCCAGATCCGGCGACAGCGCTGGAGATGGCGCTGAACAGACGGGACGGCGAGGTCCCTCTCCTCCGTGGGAAAGAGAGGGGGTTGATATCCCAGCGATGCCTCGAAGGGGGACATACCAGTGGCGGAACTCACGAGGGAGTTGTGAGCGTACTCTATCCAGGGTAGGTGAGTACTCCAGGTCGCGGGGTTGGCGGAGGCTGTGCACCGTAGGGCCGACTCCAGGTCTTGGTTGGCCCGCTCCGTCTGCCCATTAGATTGTGGATGGAACCCGGACGTGAGGCTAACCGTGGCCCCCAAACTGTCGCAGAAAGACCGCCATACCTGAGAGGTGAATTGGGTCCCTCTGTCGGACACGATGTCCACCGGGATGCCGTGGAGTCGGAAGACATGACTGGTCAGCTGGTCGGCAGTTTCTTTGGCTGTGGGGAGCTTAGGCAGGGCAACGAAATGGGCGGCCTTGGAGAAGCGGTCCACAATGGTGAGAACCACCGTGTTCCCCTGGGAAGGGGGGAGGCCCGTCACGAAGTCCAAGGCGATGTGGGACCAAGGGCGTAACCAAGTATTCGAAATGTCCCAGGGGTGTCTTGAAGGCCGTCTTCCATTCGTCTCCCTCCCTGATGCGCACCAGGTGGTACGCATTCCGCAAATCCAACTTTGAGAAGATGGTCGCACCGTGGAGGGGCGTAAATGCCGAGTCCAGTAAGGGAAGCGGGTATTTATTCTTTACGGTTATATTGTTCAGACCCCGGTAATCAATGCAAGGCCGCAGGGATTTGTCCTTCTTAGCCACAAAGAAGAACCCCGCTCCCACGGGTGAAGTGGACGGGCGGATGATTCCGGCAGCCAGGGACCCACGGATATAGTCCTCCATTGACTCGCGTTCAGGTTTAGACAGGTTATATAGCCTGCTAGATGGTAGTGGGGCACCCGGCAGGAGGTCAATGGCGCAGTCATATGGACGGTGGGGCGGTAAAGAGAGGGCCTTGCTCTTGCTAAAAACCTCCCCCAGGTCGTGATATTCAGCAGGCACCGAGGACAGATTGGGGGTGTCTGGGGACGGATCAGCGACAGGAACGGACCTCCCGGCCGGAGGGAGGGCGGACCGAAGGCACTTGGCGTGGCAATCGGGACTCCAGCCCGAAACTCCGCCCCTGGCCCAATCGAAAACAGGGTTGTGGGCGCGTAGCCAGGGGTAACCAAGGACCAGAGGAGAAGCGGAGGAGGACAGGACATGAAACTGACGGTTCTCTTGGTGGTTGCCGGACAGAATCACGGTGACAGGTTCTGTGATGTGAGTGATGTGCCCCAGAAAACGTCCATTGAGCCCCTGGGCATTTAAGGGGCGTTCGAGGGGCTCCAGGTAGACCCCGAGCTGCTCCGCGACTTGGGCATCAATAAAGTCCCTCTCAGCCCCGGAGTCGATAAGGGCGGAAACGCATAAGGTCTCTGTGCGAACGCACAGGGTGGCGCTGAGCCGCAGTCTATTAGAAGAGTCCAGGATGTGTTGCTCGCCCACCAGTACTCCCAGTGCTACTGGTGGGCCCCCCCTTTTGGCCGAACTGGGCAAGTGACCACATAATGTCCGCGCTCACCGCAGTAGAGGCAAGCCCCGGCCAGACGACGCCTCCGTTGACGCTCCTCGGTCGACACAAGGGTCCTGTCGAGTTGCATGGGCTCATCCGGCGGGGGCGGGGCAGCGCGTGGCTCCGGCGGGACCGGTGACCGGCGTCTCTCTCGGCGACGAGCCCGTAGGCGGTTGTCTATACGGTGAGTGAGGGAGATGAGGGTCCGCAGGTCGGGGGGTTCGTCCCGGGAAACCAATTCATCTTTCAAAGTCTCGTTCAGGCCCCGCACAAACACAGCCCGCAGCGCGCTGTCCGTCCAGTCCAGCTCCGCCGCATGTGTCCAGAATTCAATGGAATAATCCGCTACCGTCCTGGAGCCCTGGCTGAGAGTCAATAACCGGGAGGCAGCATTGTCCTGGTAGTGCGGGTGGTCAAACACCAGCTTAAACGTGGACACAAATTCATTAAAATCCAGGCTATCCACAGACGTCTTCATTAGGCGCGCCTCTGCCCACTGGAGAGCTCTGCCCCGGAGTAATCCACATATATATCGGATCTTGGTGGCCCCCGAGCTGAAACGAGAAGGGCATTGCTGGAACATGAACTCGCACTGGAACAGGAATCCGCGACAGAGGTGAGGTTGTCCAGCATACGGCTCCGGATCCGTGCCTCTCGGCTCCGGGAGGCATGGTGGCGCTCCAGCTGCAGCAGGCGGGGTGACGAGGAGCGCGGCCACCTGGTGGTTAAGCTGTGCCACCTGCTGGGACAATGTCTGATTTAGCTCCAATAGAGTTCGAATGGATTGTTCGTGCTGACCCAGCACCGCCTCGGGGTGAGAGTGCGTGAGGCGGCGCATCTGGTCCGGATCTGAGCCTGCTTGGTCCATAGTGGCCAGACCGTTCTGTCGTAACGGTGCGGATAGGACCAAAGGATGCAGACCAGAGCAGTTTTAACAGTGTTTATTTACAGCGGTGAAAATGCAGTCTTTAAACAGGTCACAAGAGCAGGTACAGGAACCGGGGAGCGGGAGACGGGTCAGGCGGGTGCGGTGCAGGTAGAGGCGGGCAGGACAGGACCAGGACGGGGATAGAAGCAGGTGCGGTACCAGGGCAGGCGGATCAGACGAAGACCAGAGCGGGGAGCGGGTGACAAACCAGAGACCAGGACCGGACAGGAGACGAGACGAGCAGGAGACGAGACGAGCAGGAGACGAGACGAGCAGGAGACGAGACGAGCAGGAGACAAGACGAGCTGGAAGCGATACCGGGACTGGAACGTGGCGGCAGGAGCTGGGCGAGTAGAGGCAGGAATCTGGAGGGTGCATAAATCCAAATGAGCATTTGCCGGAAAGTACCATATAACAAAGCTTAGCAAGAAACATTCACGTTTTACACGCGGACGGTCTGGCACCGAGTGTAGACTGCCAAGCCTTCTTGTACTCAGCAGCAGGTGGTGGTGATTAGGCTGATGCACCCCAGGTGTGCACGGGAGGAGTCAGGCACTCCACCCAGCTCCAGACACACAGGTAGGGGAGGGGGAGAGAGCACGGGAGGACAGGGAAACTGACATCATGACAGAATGTAATTAAGTGAATACATTTTCTGTCAAAAGGCGAGAACGAAGTGTAGGAATATCCTATGTCTCTCACAATCCCAACCTTCCCCATGGGAAGGATAATGCTGAACTAGTGTAGATGTCTAGAGCGGCTAAATGACCAACAAGAGACATAGTAGAAAAGCAGAGATCAGCCTAGAAAGGCATATTGGTATTTTTCCACAGTGCAATATTTATCCACACTTGCACTTCATTTGATTAAAGATATTACAACATCCAACAACACATTTGTTTCTATTGTAATCTCAAAAGATAAAACAAGACATTTTGAACATAGATATCTGCTCTAAACTCTAGCTCAGGCCGTATACTATTTGGAAGCTGTAGCCATGCAGTTGTGTGGGCGTTTGGCAATGAAGGAGACAATCACACAATTAGCTGTTCATTACTAGTTCAGGGAGCAGGAGAGGCATACTGCTTTGTGCTATGGAATGTCCATTAAACAAAACTGAACATACCTTAAACATTTGACTGTCTCTTATGTCATTCTTTCCTGACAGTTTCAAAGACAGCATGGAGAAATCTTCTTACTCGGACTGGCTCATTAATAACAGTATTGCAGAGCTGGTAGCCTCCACAGGACTGCCTGTAAACATCAGTGATGCCTATCAAGATCCACGCTTTGATGCTGAGGTAACCATTTAATGACTGTCAATGTGACATCATAGGGCTTTTTCTCTCTCACACACACACACAAACACACCCACACGCGCGCGCACACACACACACATGCACGCAATTGGGCAATTAAGCGAAAGATTGAGAGATCGTGAATCAGTCATGTCTAACCATCAATGATATGGTTGGTGTTTTTGAATCAAGAGATCTACAGCCAATCACCTGTCAGTCCTGTGGTTTGGAGCAGAGTTCAGACTTTAAAGGGAAAATATGTATTTTTTATGTTAAATAACACTGATTAAAAGCTTATATTATTTATGCTCAAGAAATTAATATAGCCATTTTAATTTAGTTTTTGAAAAGACAAAATAAAATAGAATCGCAAATTGAGAATAATCAATATGATCAATATATGTGCCTTTTTCTTGAACAAACTAGATGCCCAAAACACTTTTTACTGTTACTAAAATACTCCTCTCCTTTTTAGGCCGACCAGTTTTCAGACTTTCACATCCGCTCTGTGCTTTGTGTTCCTATATGGAACAGCAACCACCAAATTATTGGTAAGCAAATAACCATTGAGCACATCACTGAACTACATGTGGAATGAGTGACCTCCCCATGTGTTTGGGATGAATATTATATGAATATAATCAGTGTTTGGGATATTCATCCCAGGACTTCCACAGTGTGTGTACTGTATGTTAGTACTTCCACAGTGTGTGTGTACTGTATGTTAGTACTTCCACAGTGTGTGTACTGTATGTTAGTACTTCCACAGTGTGTGTGTACTGTATGTTAGTACTTTCACAGTGTGTGTGTACTGTATGTTAGTACTTCCACGGTGTGTGTACTGTATGTTAGTACTTCCACGGTGTGTGTACTGTATGTTAGTACTTCCACGGTGTGTGTGTGTACTGTATGTTAGTACTTCCACGGTGTGTGTACTGTATGTTAGTACTTCCACAGTGTGTGTACTGTATGCTAGTACTTCCACAGTGTGTGTGTACTGTATGTTAGTACTTCCACAGTGTGTGTGTACTGTATGTTAGTAGCTCCTCAGTGTGTGTGTACTGTATGTTAGTACTTCCACAGTGTGTGTGTACTGTATGTTAGTACTTCCACAGTGTGTGTGTACTGTATGTTAGTACTTCCACAGTGTGTGTGTACTGTATGTCAGTACTTCCACAGTGTGTGTGTACTGTATGTCAGTACTTCCACAGTGTGTGTGTACTGTATGTCAGTACTTCCACAGTGTGTGTGTACTGTATGTCAGTACTTCCACAGTGTGTGTGTACTGTATGTTAGTACCATAGCTCCACTCTACACTTGTAAGTGGAGTTCCCTTTTTCTGACTGTGTGCTTTGTCTTCGTTATTCAGCCCTAGGCAAATACTGACACACTGATAAATCATTGATTTCTTGCCCGGTTTTGGTGCTGGATATTGCAGGAGGAGAGGGCCAATGGTAGTAGCCTGATGGCCCAGTGTGTATGGAGCGGAGGGCTGTATGTGTTGTTTTCTTTTGTCATGTGTCGTGTCCTGGGTCCTTTTGCGTAGGTGTAAGTGAATTTATGGAGAAAGGAGGGGCACAAGGAAGAGAAAGTGTGAGGGTGAGAGATCCATGTGTGTGGGTGGCACCTGAGGACCTGAAGTGAAAAACCATTATACAAACAAAGCAACAGGAGATGAAATTCTCCCGTCAAGGATACACGCAGTTGAATGAACATCCTTGTATTGCCATCAAGGCTAGAGGCAGCGCTTTGAAACCCGTCAGAGCAAAATATTGTTGTTACTGAAATGAAATTAGACAAGTTAGGCCTAAAAGTAGCTGCCTGTAAGCTTAATGTGAGTGGATTATGGGTGTATTATTTGTTCATCTGAAAGCTACTGTAAACAAGACTTATTGTGAATAATGACTAAAGACATTGTGTTAATACTGCTGCTGGAGTGGTTTTAAAACAACAGGAGAGGAGTCATTGGCCAAGAAAGAATCTGTAAAATTCAGCAAATGGACTATTCATTCACATTTTAGTTTTTTGTCTCTAGTTTTTAATTTGCTATGCTTTGAAAATGTGAACATAGCATGCTATATCGGATCATCCAGCTTTAACAATATTCAGCACTGGAGTTCAATCAAACAGTATTACATTATTGCATGGCAATCCTTTAGTCATCCCTTGCTATTATTTCTACAGCTTTTTAACTTTAATAATTGGCAACACAGAGAAGCATGTCATCAAAGAATTATGTATCAGATGTCTGGCTATTGGTTGATATTTGATTTTCTTTTTTGCTTTAAAGAGATAGCTCAAATGAAATGGTTATTGCACACATGACACAGCCAGATTGAGTGATATTTAAAAATATCTGTCATAATCTAATCTTTTGTGTAACAGGTGTTGCTCAAGTACTTAACAGACTGGATGGAAAGCCCTTTGACGATGCAGATCAGCGTCTTTTTGAGGTTGTGTATTGTCCCTATTTACATTAAGACAGTAAAATGAATCCATGTTTGTTGAGGTTAGTAATGTGGTTCATGTTGTCACAGGCATTTGTCATTTTTTGTGGACTGGGCATCAACAACACCATCATGTATGACCAGGTGAAGAAGTCCTGGGCCAAGCAGTCTGTAGCATTGGATGTAAGAACATAAAATGATCAGTATATGCTCAGCCCTCTGATGTGTCGAAAAAATACCATCTATTGTGCTGATTTTGTGATTTTGTTAATTTTGTACTACAGTGGCTATGTTCACATGTACACCAAAATCTAATTATAATCTGATTTCTGGACCTTTAATATTTCATGCATTTCATTTTTATTTATTTCGAGCTGATTAATGAACATAAAAAGTCAGTATACAAGTCTCCAGTACACTTAATGCACATTTCACATATTTTTTCTTATTTAAGCTGGAAAAGGAGTGGGAAGAAGAAGACACTTTAAATCCCACCCCAGTTAGATTATTTAAATTGCATGTAAACCACTAAATCTGACGTGAGTTATCAGAGAGACCATCATCAGAAAGAAATTTGACAATTTGGAGTTTTCCAGGAGCAGATTTGGAGTGTGCTTTTAACTGCAGCCAATGACACATTTACCTATTATCATTGTTTTCCTAATAAGCCAATATCAGACCGGCACTGTCCTTTATGTCTCATATTTTCAGAAGCAGCGATGAAAAAAGTGCTGATCTCTCTTTGTAGATAACCTCCACACAAAGGTTTTATTGAAAATTAATGAGAGGCGGTGAAAAGCAATCCCTCATCTGCTTGCGTACATAGGCATTCAGCACTAGTCAGCCATTGTCGCTGATTACAATGGAGCACATTTAGGGCCGTTAGTTCTACTGTATGGAAAAGAAAGGGGAGTGGAGTTACAACATTTAAGGTAGAGGCACAAAATTAAATAAGTAGATGCATTGCTCCTGGCAGCGCTGAATAAACATGAGAGTTTATGATCCAATAAGTGAGTGCAGGTCTGTGAGGGATTCTCTCAGGAAATAAAGGCAAAAAGAAGATGAAATCAAGTTTGACACTTCAGCTCCTGCAGCGGTTTGGAGGCAACTTGGTGTTGCCGTCAGCTTCCTCATCAGAAATGTGGTGCCTTTTACTGCACACCTGTCTTTGATGCTAACTCTATGTGTTTTGTCTTGTAGGTGCTGTCTTACCATGCCACTTGCTCAAAGACGGAAGTTGACAAATTTAAGGTAACAACTGCTCAGGTTTGTCTAAGCAGTAATCTTTATAATAAGACGTAGTCAGGGAATGCAGTTTTTAGAGATTAAAAGTCAGTATTATTTCAGACATATTTGAAGTAAGTAAATGTCATCTGAAGTGACAGCACACAACAATATGTGCGTTGAATATTTGAGTATTAAATGTGGATGATTATTATACCTATTAGCACATTTGATAAGTACTTGTTCAATCATTCACTCACTCACTCACCTTTTTACCATTGGAACGTGACATTGACACGTGACACAAGATATAAACAAGTCCTCTCATCTTATTGTGAAACTTTTTCGCGTATTTGTCAAAGATAACCAGTGTAAAATGTGAAGACCCCTTAGTAAAAACAGATTAGCTGCGATTAACCACAGTTGTTTTTCATGTTACTTTTTGTAAGGGCCCCACTAAAAAGTATTTGAAAGCCTTAATAAGCCTGGACATTGCACATTGCACATTTGTCAAAAAACTCTCAGTAATCCTCAAGTACCAACAGTACCTATACCTGGGGGTGGTAGTGCAGTGTATTTAATGTGCTCATGATTTGATATTTGCATCTCTTTGTGCTTAGCTTGGGTTGAGTATAAAAATGCCATCCATAAGGCCTTGTTGACTCTTTGTTACTTATGCTTCCATTCCACAAACCTAACAAGAAACTAGGTCAGTGCAGCTTTCAGTGTGTAATTGATCTCCTTTATGTGCATGCATTTACTCATTAATGTATTTATATTGCACGTAGACTTGTTAATAATTGAAACGGATCCATTTAAATATTTTCATTATTTTTGACTGTCCCTATTGACTTGAAATTTTGGGCAGTCACTTCTCTTTACACAGTTTCTGTTAATTTTAGGCGGTGCACAATCCCATAGCTGTTTGTCGCAAAGGATATTGTGATATTTGTAAATGGATTTGTCAAATCAATAGCAAATAACTCCATGTGTATTATTTATTAAGATGAGAAAATGAAAATATCTACATTTTTAATTGGCGTGGCATTTCTGAAATATAGATATGACCTATTTTCCTGCACTTTCATGTGTTGGATTTTCCCCTGTGGCCATTATCGCAGAGAAGGAACCCCGCTTCTCAGAGTGCGCGTGTGATCTCAGCCTCTGCCTCACTTCCCTCTTTCATAACTGCTCTACATATGCCGCACACTTGACTGGGACTTCACCAGGAGCAAATGGCACAGGCAAATACAGCCCACCGACATTTTGCAAACCGGGGCTAAGAACCTAGAAAAAAAGAACATCTGACAAATTCATTCTTTTGACAGATGTGTGACAAAGTAAGACATGGGGAATAATTCTGCTGCATTTTTGCTACAAGTCCTAATATTTTCATGGTAGCAGTTAGACATTAGACACTGTTTTATTTGCCCATTACACAGTACATATTTGTTTAGCGGTAGATTTTATACGTTAAATAAATATTGGCAACAGAATTTGAGATAAAGCATAAATAATTTGGTCATTTGGCTATGTTCAAAAAATCAGCCCATGGGATCGGCAACTCTGGTAGGCTAAACATATCTGAACTGAACTGTTACCTGGCCTGGGGGCATCAACTGCTTGTCTCCCTGGAGATAGATAAGTTTAATGCCATATTGTAGAACATCCCATGCAAACAATAACATTTCCATGAAGAGTAGCAGATGGCAGACCCTCCACTGGTAAAGTTACATGAGCACCTTCAATATCGAAAAAGGGGTTTTGTTCAGTTGCCAACAGTATAAACAGTGTGCTGTGAAAGTGTGAGGAGAGCCTGCTCATTCCTCTTGAGTCTGGCCTCTTAATTTGTGTCTGTCTTTATTGTTCCCTTTATTTAAGCAACACCAAGTGAAACAATATGTCATATTAACATTGTACATGCATCATGTACTTCAGATACTATGAGGTCTATTATTGTATGTAGGTCTATTGTTGTGTATGTATTTTCAGTAAGTAGTCATTATATTATTATATATCATTATTATTATCCAAGTGCCCAAGTGCTGGTAAAAAACATTATGTCAGATTAATGCGTGGCTGCTGGTTGTGATTGTGATATGACATCGATAACTGGACTCATTTATACAAAGAAGTGACTTGGTCCAGTTATCAATGTTAATTGTATTTTTTGATTTCCATTTTTGCAAAATTATCCTCTTGGCGGCAGCTAGAGTTGTCAATATACTGTTCTGTCTTGCTATCATAAAGAAATATTATTGCATCACTTGACCTCTCAAATCTTTTTTTCTCTTTGTGTGATCCCCACTACAAACTCCAGGCAGCTAACATTCCTCTTGTATGTGAACTGGGCATTGATAAATTGTCTTTTGACGATTTCTCCTTGGATGTGGATGCCATGATTACAGCTGCTTTACGGATGTTTATGGAGTTGGGAATGCTGCAGAAGTTTAAGATTGACTATGAGGTGAGACTACACTGCTAACTCCTGGTAAGATGGTGTTGTTTTCTTGTGATGGCAGCTGTGATGCACTTGTGTCTTTCTGTTCTCCTCCAGACACTATGCAGATGGCTGTTGACAGTCCGAAAAAACTACAGAATGGTTCTTTATCACAACTGGAGACATGCCTTCAACGTCTGCCAGTGCATGTTTGCTATGCTAACGGTAAATTAAAAATAAATGACTGTAATGCACAGATTTATGTAAACTACATTGTGCCTTAATATTAGCCATGACCCACATATTGTAAGTGAAACAACTTGATAACAATTGTTTGGTGCTGATTCTGACAAATGATTTGCTGTTGCTCCTAACCATAGAAAAAGTACTAGTTACTCTTGCTAATAAATACTCTTGACAGAAAGTTATGTGATTATCTAAGGCTCAATTTGGAAGGAAATAGTTGCTTGTAATTGCTTGGACAGTAGTCAGTTTTGTTAATTGCTAAATTTCATTAACTTAAGTCTTATCTCATTGCTGAAAACACCAGATGTTAATTTTATAGTGATCACAGAAGAGTGACTTCAGTTCTCCGCTCTATCATTAAAACCACTTAATCTCTACTTTGGGACATAACGTGATCACACTCAATAATGTCTACATACACCAGATTGGAGAGAATAGTGAAATAGTAAAATGTAAGCTGTTTTCCACTCTTCTCTATTGTGCATATGTTTTAATAAGTGGTCTGAGGACAGTGCTATGGTTGCTCCTATCCCCACAGTGACCCATAGTGACTCACTCAGCACATGGCCTCCAGAACCCATTCATCCAAGCCATAAATCTCTCTGCGTGGTTGCCTTACTGCAGTCCCAGTGGCATTTTAGGGAGATACAGTTTTTTTAAGAAGATGCTGCTGTTCAACTGTTTTCCATTTTTATTTAGTGTGCAGTTCACAGCATTATCAGATCACAAAGTAAAATGTGCTGCCATTGCATAGCTCTTTTATGACTTCATTTCTTTTCTCTGCACCAATCAGACAGCGGGGTTTCAAGAAACGCTAACAGAGGTGGAGATCCTGGCTCTCATTGTGGGCTGTGTGTGCCATGACTTAGACCACCGCGGCACCAACAATGCGTTTCAGGCAAAGTAAGCCCTCTTCTTTCCTCTACACATCATGGCCATGTTTCTTAACACACAGTTTAACCTATGTGTCCCATCTGCAGCAGTCTGCACTAGTCTAACCCACATCAACAAGAGTCAAGTAGTGAAATTCTTTTAAAGTGTTTGTCTGAATTGCATGAGGCTTATCTTCTCTTCATTTATAATGATGGTAATTACACAAGAAGGAAGCTGTGTCATACAAGATGTTACACTGATCATCAAGTCAGTCATGAAATTACATTTATAATATATTGTGGAATATGTTGCTACAGAAAATATTGACAAAGACCACTTTATGCCCCTAAAATAAACATACAAGAGGATAATCCATTTTCTAAATGAATCATAACATAAATGAAACATGAACTGTAATAAATAAATGGCTCATTGAAACACTAGTTCAGGGGTGTCAAACATATTTTCACCGGGGGCCACATTAGCAAATTAGCTGCCTTCAAAGGGCCGGATGTAAAATAAATCTAACTACTTTTTTAACTTGTTAACTGTTTCTGTATTTATTACTTGTTCAAGTTACAAATATTGCATATGCATTAGCCTAGATGTAAAAATGTGGCTGTGTAACTGCTGATCTCCTGATAAAATTACATTTTAAGACCATCATACCTTTTAGTTTACCCTGTCGAGGGCCACATGAAATGATGTGGAGGGCCACAATTGGCCCCCGGGCCTTTAGTTTGACATATGTGCTCTAGTTCATTCGCTGTAGTAACATTTCGACATGTAACTGATGTGCATTCAGCAGCATTTATCACTACGGCCACTGTTTTTTCTTTCAGCTACATAATAAATGTATAGTGTGTGAAGTGTAAATCATTGTGTCATTGTACATACACAATTTGTACAATAAAATTATGTAGGTCAAATGCAGACTTAGTCCTGAGCGGGAGTCAATCCCAGGACCTTCTTGCTTTGTGAGCCCTAATCACACAGCCAGAATGAGAGGCACAGCCCGAATGAGAGGTTTATATCTTGAGAGTGTGTTTGAAAAATACTTTTTTGCTGAAATGTTTAGCTAAATTAAGACAGTGTGGGCTCATGTTTTTGTGTGTACCAGGACGGGCTCAGCTCTGGCATTGCTCTATGGGACCTCTGCTACCCTGGAGCACCACCATTTCAACCACGCTGTTATGATCCTGCAAAGCGAGGTGACATGTTTGTAACCCAGCTATGTATATAAATTACACATAAACATTAAAGTAGGGCTACTTGATTTAGGAAAAAATAACATCCATTATTGTTTAAATCATAGTTTAAATCATGATTATTCAAACTCTTATTAGCTTATAGATAAGGCAGTTCATCAGTGCACTTTACAACTTTTCCTCTCAAGGAGAAACATATTAAGAGTTGATGTTAATTATCTCAATTACTCCAGCAATGGCTCAAAGCAATAATCATAATTGCAGAGCTGGGTATCACAGGGTACCTGTGGCTTCAGGCTTCGATATATGTGGTACACATCACTATTGTCAAAGAAGTTTTAGCAGTATTACTACTACCGGTACTTACATATACACATTTTTAAAAACTAGATAACAGCAGTCTACCATAATGACACAATATAACTAAATAGTTGCACAATAAACAGTATCACAGTAACCCCATTTTTCTCACACTTCTAACAGGTACTAAGAACTAACTTTATTTTATTGTTACGGCCCCTGGTGTTAATTTTCTTCCAGATCTTTACTATTTTCAGACCAGCCCTATATAAGGATCAATATGGTTTCTTTTGAAGTCCATAAATTAAGAAAGCTTGTTTTTGCCCAGTGTGCCCAAAGGCAAGCATGTGCAGCTGTATATATGAGTGAGTAAACAAAAGGCTGGAGCTGCCCTCAAATCAATATAATTACAGAGCCCATAGATTTGCTGGTAATTGGTTGAAAGAGACATTTTACCAGGTGATTCGTTCGCATGAGGCTGTAATTAAAGACATTTTGAGGGAGCAGCTGAGAAGGGGCTTAGAGGGGTAGGTTCTAGTGGCTTCATTATCACAGTGCTGACAACACAGTAAGCTGACAAATGTTTGCTTGGAATATCATAATGGCTTCTGTTGATAGCAGAGTTGAACTACCAATGTCATATTAGCATATAAATGAAAAGTGTGGCTAATTTGAGAACGATAGGAGGCTCACGATTCAATCCAGCCAGCCTTTACAAATCCATCCATCCATCTTCTTCCGCTTATCGGTCCAGGTTGTAGGGGCAGGAGTCTAAGCAGGGACTCCCAGACTTCCCTCGCTTGAAATCCATTAATTAAAATCTAAACATCACTCATGCTGCTGTGTGCAAAACTTCTCTCTATCATTCAGTTTCTGTGCGCTTCCTGCTCCACTGTGATGGGAGAAGCCTTTATGTCTGGGCTGGTTCAATATTTAATGGGAACACATGAGCTGATGACAGAATCACAGCTGCAAAGACACTCCATAGACTCAAACTCTGAAGCTCTGCTCAATTTGTGGCCCATTCTTAGACTTAATTCATTATCTGTCTATCTCTGCTCTCTCACTCTCCCCGCAGCCTCTGGAGAAGTGCTAAGTGGAGGATAAATGTATAATACATTATGCCAGAGAGCCTCAAGTGAGAAATGATGCTTACTTATTAAGAGCGTCCTCCTGAAAGAGGGGAGGGGCTTGCTATTGTCTCTTCTACACATTGAATATTATTATTGCACAAAGTACCAATAAAATGCTTTTGCTGCTGGACCCGTGTACTTAGCCCACACCTGGATAACTCACTTTATATGATGCTGTGGGACTAAAAGTGTCCAAGGTGCTGCTTGGGGCCCAGTTGTAGCACAGTGAGATTTCAAGCTCAGTTTTTATTATTACGTGTATGATTTATAGTCAGCCTGTAGTATCAAACGGCATTTAAGATTTGCCTCAACATGTACATGTCTTGTGATAATAAATATATAAATATAAACATTAAATAATAAAGATAAAAAAGACCAAACTGATATGACAAAAATCACATATTTTCTGCCTGTTAATAAAGAAAGGCCTGCTTAATAGGCTAGTTGTTTGCCTGGAGTAAGACATTTATTGGAGAATTATAGCCTACTAGATACATCATGGATCATTTTACAACTGTGATTAAAATATGTTTATTTGGAACAAGGGCTCAATTTGTTCTCAATTTCCAATATGCAACATGATATATTAAACTACAAAAGGGGCTGCTGACTCTCACATTGTCATATCTATCTTAGTACAATAAAACTGGGGTGTTTCTCCTTTCAAAGCTTTTCCTTATTTTCCTTTTATCTTCATGTTGTTTTGTGTGTGTTCTTCTGCAGGGTCACAACATCTTCTCCAACCTGTCGTCCACAGAGTACAGCGACCTCATGCAGCTGCTCAAACAGTCCATCCTGGCCACAGATCTCACGCTCTACTTCGAGTATGTCTCACCACAGCACACAGCTCCTTCTCCCCATACAACCAGAGCACCTCATACATTATGAAGGCAACCACAGCATGCCATTTGCTCAGGAGTCTTTTAGCGGACACTGCCCCCTTGTGGATTTAAGTGAGTTTACGCTTGTGTGTTGATGTTTGCAGAAACAGGAATATATTCTTTGAGCTGGTGAGTAAAGGGGAGTACAACTGGAACGTGAAGGCACACAGAGACATGTGCAGGTAATGGGAAGAGCAACATTTTTACACTTTTACATAATTTTTGATGCATTATTTTTTATTATCAACTACGACCCAGAGAAATCGACAAAATGAGTTTTAAGCACCAAAACTTTTAAACTACAATATGTGTTTTTTATATTGATAATGTATGGTTATTCATTTTTCTGTGAAAGATTCATGTGTAAATAGCTTTACAATCAGAACTATAAATTCATTCTGAAAACTAACAAATGTACAATACGGCTTCAGATTTATATAGCACCTTTCAAGACGCCCAAAAAGTTTTACACTGCAGTAGTGGTAAGCTATGTCTGTAGCCACAGCCCTGGAGTAAACTGATCTGGGGCTTCCAATTTGTGCTT
The DNA here is from genome assembly GCF_009829125.3 of Periophthalmus magnuspinnatus. Lineage (NCBI taxonomy): Eukaryota > Metazoa > Chordata > Actinopteri > Gobiiformes > Gobiidae > Periophthalmus > Periophthalmus magnuspinnatus. The sequence goes on from NC_047146.1 coordinate 11,248,867, forward strand.
ATACACACCCCACTTCCATACTAGGCAATGTGAGTGTAGTATCTTGTCAAAGAACACAACAGTTTGCACTGCTGCCCAGTGGGCTCCCATCCAAGTACAAACAGTTGGTAAATGATAACATTTTTATATAGCACTTTTCCACCTTCAAGGTGCTCAAAGCACTTTACATCAAGGAGCCACTGACCGTGTCATCAGTATTCTGGCATAGTAGTTATTTTCTGCTATTGTAATTCAATACATCTTATTGTAATGTGTGCCATATTTTCAGATCCATGATGATGACTGCATGTGATCTTGGTGCTGTAACCAAACCTTGGGATATTTCAAAGAAGGTCAGAAGTGCTTTTCTCTATTCTGCACTCACACAAAATGAGGAGTGTGTTTTTAATGGTCTAGGTGTGTGTATGTGTGTCTGTGCAGGTGGCTGAGCTGGTGACCAGTGAGTTCTTTGAGCAGGGAGATCGAGAGAGATCAGAGCTGAAGCTCACACCCTCAGTGAGTAACTTACTCTTCTCTGCTCCTCTATGTCTGCTCCTCTGTTACTGTCTTTGCTCATCTGTCTCTGCTCCTCTGTCTCAGTCTCTGCTCCTCTGTCACTGTCTCTGCTCCACTATTTCTGTCTCTGCTCCTCTGTCTCTGCTCCTTTGTCTCACTCTCTGCCCCTCTGTCTCTGCTCCTCGTTCTCTGCCCCTCTGTCTCTATTTCTGCTCTTTTGTCTCTGCTTCTCTGTCTCTGTTCTTCTGTCTCTGCTCCTTTGTCTCCGCTCTTCTGTCTCTGTCTCTGCTCCTCTGTCTTTGTTCATCTATCTCTGCTCCTCTGTCTCTGCTCCTCTGTCTCTGCTTCTCTGTCTCTGCTCCTCTGTCTCTGCCTCTGCTCCTTTGTCTCTGTTTCTGCCCCCCTGTCTCTACTCCTCTGTCTTTGCTCCTCTGTCTCTGCTCCTCTGGCTCTTCTCCTCTGGCTCTGCTCCTCTGTCTTTACTCCTCTGTCTCTGCTCCTCTGTCTTTGCTCCTCTGTCTCTGCCTCTGCTCCTTTGTCTCTGTTTCTGCCCCCCTGTCTCTACTCCTCTGTCTTTGCTCCTCTGTCTCTGCTCCTCTGGCTCTTCTCCTCTGGCTCTGCTCCTCTGTCTTTACTCCTCTGTCTCTGCTCCTCTGTCTTTGCTCCTCTGTCGCTGTCTCTGCTCCTCTATCTCTCCTCTGGCTCTGCTCCTTTTTCAGTGTCTGTATCCGATAGTACTGTTGAAGATCATTTCTCTGCAGTTCTGAACACACACTGTGAGAGAAACATGAGAGCCTAGTGTGAGAAAAGTGAATTGTCAGCTAGACCACTTAAATGTGTTGCTGGGCCGCCAAGAGCAAACTGCGGACTATGGAAATTATTCTTTGAAAAATCTTAAGCACAGCAAATACTTTGAATAGAGAAATGTTAAAATATTTTTGAAGATCTCTTTTGTTAACAGTGTTGTCACATTCTGGGCCAATTTATGAAACTTGATTTAAGTTAACATTATTATAGTTATTATTTTGTAACGATTCACTGTCCTAAGATGTTAACACAGATTTTTGCACACAATTAATGGTGTTGAGTAATCAGAGTGTGGCACATTGCCTCCCTCTGAAAAAGTCATTGTAGCCTCAGGTTTAGAGCTGGGTGTGTGGGAGTTGGAAATTAAATATGAACTTTTAAGTGGTAGCCTGGTGACTATCTCTGAAGCCCAGCCTCCGTGGATCCTCTCAGGTTTAGGCTGCAGAGCAGAAACGCTACAGGAACTGAACGAACAGTCCTAGGATCAAGTGCCACCAGAGAGGATGGGAGGGGGAGGTTATAAATACTTACAAACACTTGTATTTCACTATTGATTTAATGTTTACAAGCTCATCAAACACTATTCTTATTTACATGTGAATATTCCATTAAATATATATATATATATATATATATATATATATATATATATATATATATATATATATATATATATATATATATATATATATATATAATGTTGCTGTATCTTTTGATTGCCATAGGAAAAATCCTAATAAGACACATAAAATAAATAAATAAATAAAAAATTCCAGTGAAATGCCTGACTGTCAGTTGTATGTTGCAGGCAATCTTTGATCGAAACAGGAAGGACGAGTTGCCGGGGCTCCAGCTGGAGTGGATTGATGGCATCTGTTCTCCACTCTACGAGGTACAACTGTAGTCTGACTCTGTGTGGCCTTCACGCTCTCATCCTCTTCCTCTGACATCAGCCGCGCGTTTGTCCTTCATCAGCTATTGTGCCGCACTGCCACTGACGCCAGCAGGCAAACTGTCACCCACAACGCTTCACTTTTCCCTTTCACAAATGGGTTTTATTGCAAGCTTTGAAATTACTTCAAGGTTGCATCATGTTCGTGTGAGTATATGTGTTTAGTGTGATCAGAGATGAATGGTCAGATTTTGCATTTGCAGATAAACTGGACTTTAACTTCTTCTGTTTGTACCAAAATTGCAAGCTCTCGTCTAATTGCTGAATGATCACTGACATACTGACTGATATATTAGCAGTGCAAGTGATTTATATTATATTTTGAGTTTATGATTATTAATTATGGTTACTCAGAAAGTACTGGAAGTATGTTATTGACGGCAAGGGTAGGTTAACGCAACATACACACTGAAAGTATGGCTGTACCCTAATTACCTTTGTCAGAGGTGT